>NC_133648.1:229948998-230192686 GCF_009905375.1 Apium graveolens
TCTTGAGAAAGCATATGAAGATGCATCTTTACCTTCCAATGATGGTAATTATCTTTATCAAGAAAAGGAATCTTGACTCCAACATCTTTCTTGTTCATCTTGCTGAATTGTTTTGATCTTTAAACTCGTTGTAGATTAAGAGCTTGCTCTGATACCAATTGTTAGTCCCTTAACAATATAGCATGAATTACAGAAGGGGGGTTGAATGGAATTCTTGAACCTTTTTCTTGAAATAAAAATTTTCAACTCGATTATAGATATATTTGTTTTAATTAGCACAATACGAAATGTGAACTTAATTGAATCAAAACATAAGTAATTAAAAACAAGATTCTTTAAAAACTTTCTGGTGGATTTAAAAAATTCCACCAGAGATATATATAATATATCGAGAGGACTCTGTGTGCAGAAATGCTCACAGCTGCTTACAAATGGAACTACTGAGAATACAGGCAATGCTAAGGATTCTGCTTACAAAGATTTCTCTGTTTTTTTGTTTCTTAGCTATCTCAGTTATTTTACTATTTGCTACTCTCTTGGTTTATATAATACCAAGATTACAAAGTCAAAAAGACTGAACAAATATAAAATCTAACAGTCTTAAGCTTTGCTACTTTTCGTCCTCTATTACCCAGTTAATGGGCTTCCACAGTGTGTTTGTATACATCTCGACGGCTGTGTGTCAGCTTTCACTGTTCAACTGCTGTTTGAATTCTTCATATGATCATCCATCGACTTTCAGAACATCCATTGATGATTTAATTGATCATCCGTCGACTGCAATATTAAACATCCGTTGATAGTCATTTGATCATCCGTCGATGGCTTTGTTAATCATCCATCGGTAGCTATTTTGGCACTTGACTCTATATCACTTATGCAGAATTACAAGACATCATTTATGTACAATTAATCAACCTATTCTGCATATCTAGTTAAAATCAACATGACTTATATGCTACTACAGATTCTATACAAAGGTGCATACATTAGTGTGCTACAAACTTATTATTACATAAGCTACTCACTCGATGGATAATAAGTTAATTATCCGTCGGGACTATAATGAGTTATCCGTCGGGACTATAATTCTTATCCGTCGAGTGCTACATAATTTCACTAAGTAAAATCTACTTAGATGTTTTGTTTATGAAATCATCAAGTACACAACATATGCACAACAAAAATAATCGAGGTAGGAGTTTTAAAACTCATAATTGAAATGAATATTAAATAACCAAAGATATAGTTATACAAAAGTAGGATCTTTATTTGAATAATCAAAAGTGAGTTTGATTATCGACACATTATTCTTTAATAAAATAAAGAATAATAATTAGTGAATAATCGGAGTCATAAGTCCTCGAATGAATATTCAAATAATAATATTCATTAAATAAAATAAACGGAGTCATATGTCCTCGAATGAATATTCAAAATAATATTCATTAATAAAATAGACGGAGTCATAAGCCCTCGAATGAATATTCAAAATAATATTCATTAATAAAATAAAGTTATCGAATAAACCTTATTCGATTCATAGTTTTGAAAACTATATCTATATATATATAAATATATATATATACTATACTCGGAAACATCGACTCCCGGTTTTAGAAAATGTTCACCTTTGGGTCCCCTATACTAAGGGTATACGCAACTACTGCTTATCTCTAGCATAGGTATTTTGCAACTTATAAGCAATTGAATCAACAATATATATCAAGATTACGAAACAGACATGCATATATACCATATCACATGCTCCAATATATCGCAAGATTTGCTAATTAACCACCATGCATCTATCACAAGATAATGCATATACATATGTATACATCACAACAACAGTATAACGGGTAGAAAACTTGCCTGAGCGACTGGGGTGGTAAAAGTCCTGGGATGAGTCTGGTAACCTATAAACCACATATAAGTTGGAATTAAACCAAAGTCGCTTAAGAATCTATACTTTAACCAATTAGAATCTAACGCTCGCTTTGCGCTTAATGATTCTCTTAAGTCGCTCGAGTACCCTCGGCTCTACCATTTTTAATAAATTAACCATTAAGAGTTTTAAGGCGATTCTTTCGCGAGTGCCTTACCAACTGCCTAATACACTTTACATAAATGTTTCATACTCCAATTAGTCATTTAAGGTCTTTAACCAATATTTCAAAGTAAGGCGAGGGGTAATGGTTCGTTCGCGAAACGCCGTTACTTAAAACAGTCGTTTCTCCTAAACCGTACATCGGATTCAAACGAATCACATATCAAAACGAAGCTCGTAACATGAACTATCTAATCATGGCAGTGGTAGAAATCTAACAGTGAGTTCTCGGGTCCTGATGTTAAGAACAAAAATAGTCTTAAGTAAATCGGACATTACGACGGCTATGTTTACGCGATTACCAATTTTTATTCTACTCCAAATCAACCACAAACCAACCACAATTCAACCATACAACCAAACTCCATCCATACATCACTACAACAGCCCCAACACCTCTATTTTTCCAATTTATATTAATCTTAAACATGAACTAAAACTATTCTTAAGTTCATTAACTAATAACCAAGATTTACAACTCCAAAAACACCACAAAACCAACTAATCTCTACATATTTAATCACCATGCTTCTCATGAACTATCCTACTCATAATAAGCTCTTAATATTCAATAACAATGCTAGGTTAAGAGATTATACCTTCCTTTGTGAGTGGGAGTAACTAAGGAGCTTGGAATCACCCTTGAAAGTCCTTACCAAAGCTTAATCTAACCAAAAACACAATATCAAACAATTTAAATTTCTTGAAAACACTATTCACTCTCTTCTTAAATGATTTATGGAAAGAGATTTTGAAGGAATTTGGAGCTTAAACTCCTAGGATAGCCATAACTAATCATAAGGAACCTTGGATAATTACCTTGCAATTTAACAATGGTTGGATCTTGGATTTTGAAATTTTCGTCTTTGAAAAAGAAGAAAAGCCGAGAGCTTTGTTGCTTGAAATGAAGTCAAGATGTGTTTTTTGTGTTTGTGATTTGTTTTTCTTGGTTGCTAGGTTTTTGTTTTGCTTAATTACCCTTTTAACCATGTAATATTGTGTGGTTAATAATCAACCACACTTCCTTCCTTTTTGGTCATGCTTAGGTCATCAATCTTATGTCATCTTCCCATGCTTGTCCTCTTCTTATTGGTTTGATGACATCATCCTCACTAACCTCTTTGATTAGCTTCTAATTACTTGGCTAATGACCGCTAATCTGTTATACGGTTCGCTTAACTTTCGTTCTCGTTTATCGTTTGAGGGATCATACCCGGGATCTCATTACTTGGGTTCCCTTAACCTTTCTCAATACATTATATTCCTTTTGTGATCCTCTCTTATAATCCTTGAATTTAAATTCTTTTTATCCTGTTCCCTTATACTCAATTCTTTCGGTATCTGGTGGATTTTTGGGAAAAATCAAAGTGTTCGAATTTGGATTCTGACGATCTTTACATACACTTATATCCCATATAAAGTACTAATAAGATCTCAGAATAACAATTGAAGAACCCCTACATAGTGTGGCATCAAAAGTTTTCTTATTCAGCATAATCAGCAAAACACTATTCATAAGGGTTATTAAAAGTTCAAAAATTTTGGGGTTATTACAGCCTCCCCTCCTTAAAAGGATTCCGTCCCGGAATCAGGAAAAATGAATAGGGATACTTTCTTAGCATTGCACTTTCTAACTCTCAAGTCAATCTTCCCACATTGTGGTTCTACCATCAAACTCTGACTAGTTTGATAGCCCTTCTCCCAAGCACTTGTCCCTTTTCAATCTATAACCCTTCCTGGTTGCTCCATATAAGTTACGTTTGGTTACATGTCTATGCGCTCATATGCCCCTATTTGTCTGGCATCCGAATTATACTTCCTTAACATTGATACGTGGAACACGTTATGAATTTGCTACAGGTTCGGGGGTAGGGCTAGCTCGTATGCTAACTTCCCAATACGTCTTAATATATCCAAGGGTCCAAAAATTGTAGACTTAGCTTTCCTTTCTTTCCGAACCTCATCAATCCTTTCCAAGGGATACCTTTAACATCACTAGGTCCCCTATTTCATAATACTCTTTTTCCTTTCGAGTCAAATCAGCATACTTCTTATGTCCATCTTGGGCTACTACCGGCCGTCCTCTGATTAGATCTATTATATCCTTGGTCCTTTGAACTACTGCGGGTCCGAGCTTCTTGTGCTCTACAACTTCATCCTATCATAAGGGAGATCGACATTGTCTTCCCTCAAGGATCTCATAAGGCAATACCTCGATACTGACATACGATCGATTATCGTGAGATAACTTAATCCGCGTTAAGTGATCATTCCAAATTCTTTCAAGTCTATTGCACCGGCTCTCATCATAGCTTCTAGCATTATAGCTTTTGCTTCTCACTACCCATTCTTTTCCAGTTCGTAGTCGTTACTATCTTCCGTACATAATACTATAATGGTTACACTTTTGCTCGTTAGCGTTCTATAGCCTTTTAATAACCACGTCAACCTTAGTATCACGAACGTGTTAGAATTCGAATACCACCGCACTGATACTACTCCTTTCTAGCTGCTTCTATCTTCGAAAGCTTGATCCATCATAGAGAAGTAAAGGAATTTGTTGAGAGATCACTATGATCATGAACACTTATTCTATTGCATAGTTAGTACAGAAGGTGGTCAGCCTTTAGTACTTGACAAGCAATTAAACAACATATGGTATCCTACTAGGCTTCTATCACACAGATAGATAGTCATTCGGCAATACCTCCCCTTCTGGAAGGGTTGTTCTTCTCCGCTTATATGAAATGAAAAGGAGAGAAAAGAACGAATTGAAGAGAATTGTATATATATATAAAATATACTGCCACAAAATATCTGGCTTGGAATCTACCCCTGAACTATAGAGGTTTATCATAGGAGAATAAAACATATACGTATATATATCAACATCAAGTATTATAGCATCGTATTTCACATGCATAAATATTTTTGCTATTCCGTCCATCATTCTATGGACCCATGCTCTTCCTCGAGCTTATACAATCACCTTTGAAACTCCCTCGACATCAAAAATCGAATCTGGGATCTCATTCTAGACATCAGCGTTACTAGAATACTATACTTGCACTGCAACCTTCCTCGCATAGTAATACGACTCTCTATTGATAAGAAAGAATAAGTATTCAATAGGTAGATAATCGACTTAATTAGTCTATCAATGAGCTGTATGAATTCATGGACTTCATCAATTATTCTGAGAAGACAAACCTGGCCAGCATGAACAAGAAACATCTAATGAGGTAACGGTCCTTTCTTTTTGACTCAGTAATAAGGGCCCTCACCTACATGAAGTCAGGGTTTGACAACATATCAAATGTTGTCCATAAGCTGGTCTACTCAATGGCCTACAACAAACAGATTAATACATATACTGAAGGAATTGAGCACCAGGCTAACAATGCCATTGGAGTCAAGAGGTAAGGAAATTTTTCTACCTAGTTTTATTATGTCAGCTTTAAACTATAAACTTAATGATATACATATGCTAGAAGGAGTAAATAGATCACTAATTGGCAATTATAAGAAAGTATCTAAAATTCTATTTGGATAACTTCTTACTAAGAATAAGGTTCCAATAAGTCTTAAGTTAACACCTTTCATGATTGAAAGATTTAAGACTTACCCTTATTCTATGCCAGACATGAGAACTAGTGCAAGTCAACCTATTGCAACAATGGTTCCTGAGCCTGTAGAAGCACAAACACAGGCACACCTACAGGAACCTACCCATGTTGAGCCTATTCCTTCTCTACCAATAGCATCTACGAAACCAACCACTTCATCCTCTCAAAAGGGTGAAGTGAGTAAAAAGAAGAGAAAGGAGATGACCTTAACAGTTATGAATGAGAGTGGTGAGGAACAAATAGAAGCTGAATCACCATTGGTCAAGAGAACAAAGAAGAGTAAGAAATCTGAGTTGACCACTCAAGCCACCTTTATATCCTCCCAAAAGGATGTAGTTGTAAAAATAGGGACTAAACAGACTCTAGATACATCCTCTCAACAGGGTGTGTATATTGAAAAGAGCATTCACCCCAATGCATTCTGTATAGAGTCTGCACAACCTGCACTTGATCAAATCCAAGTGTATGGTAGAAGAAATAAGTATGGCACACACAGTGAGGGCACATCTATTGAAGCTCCCTCATCCATTCAGGGGGAGCTTCCAACACTCACTTCTGAACAACAACTTCTAATATCAAAAATTTCTTCTCCACCTACAGAACTTGAATCCAATTCTGAAGTGCAAGCTACATCAAGTGACTTAGTTTAAAAAACCTTGCTCACCACCCATACACTACAATCAGATGGTGAGAGGCTACTAGCTGAAGTAGACCTTGATGACACCATCAAAACCATGGGGGATTCATCAGTTTTTACTGAAGACCCCATGGATGTCTCAAATACACCTTCATGTACAAATCAGCCTTCACAAGCTGTTAGGTTTGAGGGTATTACTCCTGGGGGGGGGAGCTATCTAAATCCTCTCCAATTCAATTGGAGGTTCCCGTACAAGGAACAACTCCCCTCACAACCCTAGCATAAATTGCCTTGGCAGTTGATGCTAGGAGTACAATTGCCAATGACCCTGCTATGGGAGATGCAAGTTTATCACATTCATGTGACAGTGCTTTGCAAGAAGCACAAGGGTTTGAGACTGGTGCACATGATAGTATCCCAGTCAAATCCCCTCCAATTCAATTGGAGGTTCCCACAACAACTCAACCTTCAACCTCACAACCTCAACAACAACACATTCTCAATGGATGTAAGAATCTGACTCTCGACCTACATCTGTAGATGATCTTCTAGTTGAGCAGATTTCTGGATTAGCAAACATCTCATAACTTCTACTCACTTCAAACATGAGCAATCAGGACTATCAAGCTATTATGCTAACCTACAATGAAGAAGTTGAGAAACAAAAGGAGAAAATTGTAAATGATGCAGAACAAGATGGTAATGTAGATGCATGGCTGTCCGAGAACTTTGTATTGGATATGGATCAAGTCTTGGCTAGGTTTAGGGATGCATATGTCACTATTCTTTAAAGCAATGCCAAGGTCTTGACTGCACAGGATGTCTATGATACAGTAATTGAGGTCTACAAAGCACAACTCAAGGCTTTTCACCTAATTGGTAAAGCTCTAGAACTCCAGTTGACTGGTCATGAAGACAAGATAAGGAAGCTGGTCAAGGAGAAAGTGGATGAGATCATACCATCTCAAGTACAGATTACCTCCAAATTCAAGCATTTTGCTGATCAAATGGCAAGGATGGATCTGAGTACTATTGAAAAAGAAGTAAAAAATCTTAAACAATCCTTCATTGCCCTTCATGAAGTTGTTCAAAAGCAAATCACCAATACAAATGACTCAAAGGTCAAACTGGAACTGCTTCACCAGAGCAGATTTAAACCTCCTGCCTTACTTATGGATGACATCAAATAGGCTGTGGAAGCAACTTTTGGCTCCTCATCATCTACAAGTTCTCAACAGCCTGGCTCAACCTCTACAAATCTGCATATCCAATCTTTACAAAAATAAGTCTCAGACTTGTAGACCTCTAATGCTTCTCTCAATGCATAAGTACAAGCCTTGACCTATCTAGTCAAGAGTCAACAAACAGACATTCAGACCCTGGTGGACTCTCACAAGGATCTTCAAATGCAGAATTCTGTTGCTTTGGGGGTCATCATGGCGAAGCTCAACATATCACTTCCTGCTTTACCTGAACAAATAAGGCCAGAGTTACCAACTCCCCTCCTCATGCCTATCACCAAGACTAAGGGAGAGATTGAAGCTAGGATTCAACAATCTAGGGACGCTAAGGCAAAATCTAAAGATCCTGTTTAGGTGGCTAAAGAGCCTGTTCAGGTGGGATAAAGCTCAAGTGCTCAAGTTGATATTGTAAAAGAAAGACTTCTAAGGGCTGCAAAAGGACCCAATCAAGATCAAGAATTCAATGACCTTCTTGCAGGACTAAGAGTGTCTCTTCAAAATAACTATATGGCCTGCAAGAAAGCTTTGGGCAAGAACATCAATTTCAAAAGGGAAATGGTGGTGAAAGTTGATAACTTCCTAGAGAAAAGGATTGTTTTGAACATCAATGATGGTGGTGTGGACAGGTGTCTCCAGGTGACTCTTCCATATCTTCAAACAATAAGAGCATATGAACTGAATGTAATGATTGACAGAGTGAATCCAGTTATTCAAGAAGACACTCAACTTCTCCCAGAGCTTAAAAAGGCACATATAGCAACTTTTCTAGAAGCCTATCTATATCCACACAAAGGAGTAGTTTATGTCTGTCCAACAACTAGTGAAGCAAGACATCTCATTGTTACTAAACAATGTGTCAAATCAAATATGAGGCTGATCATGACCTTGCAATCTGATCTAAAGCACAAAAGGAACAAGAAGCAAGAGGATATGGAGATGATAAAATCTTGGACATATATCTTGTAAATCCTAACACCATGTTGCCAAATACTCAATACAATTTAAGGAAAGATGAGGATGATGATGAGCAGAAGGATGATAAACAAAAGCCTTCTGGCCCAAATCCAAGTCAAGCCTTTAAAGCAACTGGTAGCAAGGAAAAGAGTAAGGAGAGAAGAAGGAGGATGAAAAGAAGGATGATGACAAGAAGAGAGGAAGTGAGATAAGAAGTAAGAAGAGACATGATGGCTCAGAACCACAACAAACCTTAAAATCCAAACAAAACCAGCTCAACCTTTAGCTCAACATTCAAAGTCAACAATCTCAAACATCAAACCACCTCAAACCTCTAAGCCCAAATTTCTATACAGACATACTGCTAAATCTTTTCTAAAAATTCCAATCACCACAAGCCAAACATCTCTCAAGAAAATCACAGACCTACCTTTTGTCAAACCATCACAAAAAACTCATTTCAAGTCTGTTGGGAGAAAACCTAAGAAAGCTAATCCTACTTAAAAAATTGAAGTTACTGAAAGGGCAATTTGGAATTGTTTCAAGCAGAATGATTTTCTACCCTTAAACTGGTGCTGTTCAAATGAAGATTATTTTTAATAACTGGCTGAGGAAATAGTTAGAGTCTGGGTTGTCACTAGAAAGCAAGTGAGAATCTACTTTCAAGATGGGACCTTCACTTTTCTTGGCAGCAATTTGATGGACACTCTCTCTCCAATAGAAATCAAAAGAGTGATAAGTTTTCTAAAGGACAAGGATACTGTAATAAGAGCATGAAGATATGTTCTAGCTGAATGGTTGATTGCAAGGGAGGAAAGAAGAGCAGGGAGTAAAGCATAATATGAGGAGAAAAAGAGGAGGTATGATGAGGAGACTGACATGTATATCAAAAGATCAGAAGAACTCAAAGCAAGAGGGATGAGCAGAATCTCCAAAGATGGAAAATTTCTAAATATAAAAGCTGGCTCATTTTCAAGATTCAGAATTGAAATGTTAGATGGTTATCCAAAGCAAGACATGCTCAATTTGATAGAAGCTCTAACATGGACTCCAATCATAGAGGAACTTGGAATTCTTGTATATTTAAAAGACCTCATGAGAAAAGAATCAGAAGTTCCAATCTCTATCTGATGCTTGTAAATACTCAAACTCAAAATCATCTAATGTATAATTGTTGTAATAGTGTTAATTTTTATATTAGACTTATTTTCCATTATAACTTGGGGTTAGTCTTGTTAACAAGCATGAATTTGTGTTAAGAAATATTCTCACAAATTAGGGGAAATTGTTGTGCAAGACACGCCTGTACTTTAACAAGACTAAGTCAAACTGACAACCCTGAGTAAGTTGTATTATAATCTTAGTTTGCAGTTTGTATTATAACGTATAAAGTCTGTAAAAATGATCAAGAGCAGACTGGAGTCTTTTTCTGTAAACAGTATCAAGCCTAAGAATTCTATCTGCAAGAAGATCAAGAAAATCATGCCTCAGAAAAATTATGAAGAAGCTTGGAGTTGAATAAATCTGTTTTGAGAAAAATGTTCTAAGTCAAGATCTCTACAAGTCACATATTTAGTGTTAAAGAGAAGTCATTCGAGAACTCTAGAATGACTTATAGAGAACTCAGGAAAGCTACTGGAGAACTCAGAGATATCGACAAGCCAAATTGAAGACATGAAGATTGGAGATATCGACAAGTCATTTCTTCACTAGAGAATCAGAGTTATCAACAAGTCAAAATTCACTAGAGAACTCTGAGTTATCGATAAGTCAAATTTCACTAGAGAACTCAGAGATATCGACAAGCCAAAATTCACTAGAGAACTCTGAGTTATCGATAAGTCAAATTTGACTAGAGGACTCTAAGTTATCGATAAGTCAACAAGTCACTAGAGAACTCAGAGATATCGATAAGCTAAAGTGAAGACATGAAATGGAGAGATCTTGACAAAAAAAATTCTCTTATAGAGAACTCAGAGACCTCTACAAGTCAAATCCACAATAGAGTGATTAAAGATCTCGATAAGCCAATATACTTATCGAGATGTCAAGTTCTCTATATGCCTAACTAGAGATTTCGAGGTAAAATCTCAAAGTATAAATTGCAGACCAGTTCAATATCCAAGATTAACAATCAACAAACAATCCAACCAGATGGATTATAAAGTCTACAAAAAGAAGCTTGAAGAATGTGTAAGATCAAGGGTGAAGATTAACTGACAAAGGAAGATCAAAGTTAACACAATATGCAAAGATATGCTAAACCATAAATGGAAGATATACTTTTCCTAAAATCGAAACGATAAGTGACAGTTTAATAAAGTGAATAACATCTCTTATTATATACAGTGTAAACCAGTAGTTAACTATGATATAAAGTTAACACTGGTCTTTTGTTAGTTGTAACAATTTAGATAAGAAAATCTTGTATTCTCTCAAGGAAGCATCTAAGCTTTTTATCAACAAAGAGCCTATAAATTTTGTAGCAAAACATTCTTAATTTTTATATAAAATTAAGTAAGTTTTGAAAGATCCGTGTTCACTGTTATTGTTTGTTTAATTTCAGTATTAACACATTTCACTGCAAGATTTATTTTACTTTATTCAAAACCATAAATACTTCAAGAAGAGCATAAAAACACATTCACCCCCCTCTGTGTGTAATTCATTACCTAACACATGCTTTGAACATAGGTGAACCAACCTTTCTCAGCTTAGCTGGGACATCTTCAGTTGCAATTGTTTTTCCCTTATCACCTTCAACTTTCCTGTTGTTGTTCAATGCATCATAATCCAAGCCAATAACTATGTTGGTACATGGCTTGTTCTTCTCATGGTACTGACCAACTAACTGTGATGCATTTCAGAATGATTTCAGTTTCACTTTATTTTTCTCTAGCTTCTCCCTCAACACAGCTTCTATCTCAGTAGCACACTTTAGCTTGTTATTTAGATATTCATTTTCTTGCTTGACAGTTTCAAGTTCAATAAGCTGCAGTTCTAGATCTTGTTTCTCAATCTCAAGCTTCTCATTAGCTTTTGATAACCTACTGACTTCTTCAGTAGTTGCTTCCAAGCTAGTATGGATATGGAACATTTCCATGCTCATCTTTTCAACAGTCTCCTTATATTGACTATAATTCAAATCAATAGTAGTAAGAGTTGGTACCTTTTTTCTTGATGAGGATGACTCTCCTTGCTCCAAGGATGTGAGTGCATAGTTTCCAAACTCCTCATCTTCATCATTGTTGGAATCATCCCAACTCTTTCCTTCTGCAATATAAGGTTTAGCTTGTTGCTTTCTTAGAAGAGCTTCATACTTTGCTTCCAATTCAAGATAAGCCTTGTCCTTTTTCACTTTCTTTGGCTTTCTGCATTCTGAGCAAAATGGCCCAATTCATTATAATTGAAGCACTTGATCTTTGACCTATCAACAAATCCTTTTTTGTAGCCACTTTTACCACCAGAGTTGTAATGTGCTTTTTATTTCCAGCTTCTTTCCTTGTTGGATGTTTGTCCCTTATTTTTAAAGAACTTTGGCTTCTTTACTCCAATTTTAGAGAATTTCCTTGCCAAGTAAGCCATGGACTGATCTAACTCATCCAGTTCATCTAAGGTATGAAATTCATCATCTTCAAGTTTAATAATAACTTCCTTCTGTGGTTCCTTGTTGTTTTATCCATCAATAATGTGCCCATGACCAGCTCTTAAAGACTTTCTTTGAATTATTTCCAGTTAATAGGTTTTTAAGATACCATATAAAACCTCCAATATCATCCTGCTCAAGTCTCTCCCTTCTCTTATATCTGATATCTTCTGTTCTAAATGGTCAGGAGGGGTGAGCAAAACTTCAATTTAACCTCCTCAGCTTCATAGTATTTGTTATGAAGCTACAAGTCATTATTCAGCTTATTGAACCTTTCAAAAACATCAGTTATACTCTCCTTTGGTTTAGCCGTAAAACCCTCATACTGAGTTCCAAGAAAACTAAATCTGTTTGATACAATTAAAAACAAAGGACCAGTGTTTACTTTATAGATTAGTTAACACAGGTTTACACAGCATACAATAGAATGAACTAAACCCTACTTTAATTTATCTCTAAGACTTTCCATTTCCGGCTTAGTGTATCTTTGCAAATCCTGTGAATTTGTGACTTTCCTTTGTCAGTTAATCTTGGCCTTTGATCTTGTACTCTTCAAGCTGCTTTTTTAGACTTTTCAATCTAAGTGATTAGATCATTTGTTGATTGATAATCTTGAATATTTAACTTGTCTGCATTCTAAACTTGAGCTTCATGTCGAGATCTCTAGTTTGGTGTATAGAGAACTAACATCTTGATAAGTATAATAGCTTATCGAGATCTCTTAGTTCTCTATAAGTGTTTTAACTTGTCGAGGTCTCCAATTTCCCTATAAGTAAATTTGTCTTGTCGAGGTCTCTGAGTTCTCGATAGGTTACTTTGACTTGTCGAGATCTCTGAGTTCTCTATAAGTGAACTTGGCTTGTCGAGGTCTCCAAATCTCTGCATGCAGAAATAACTTGTCGATATCTCTAATCTTCATTTAACTTTCCAATATCTCTTAGTTCTCGATATGCAGAAATGACTTGTCGATATCTCCAATCTTCATATCTTCATTTGACTTGTCGATATCTCTAGGACTTCTCGATATACCAATTTGAACTTCTTGATAAGTCATTCTGGAGTTCTTGAATGACTTCTCAATATGACTTGATCTGTGACTTGTAGATATCTTGACTTAGAATGTTTTTCCCAAAACAGATTTATTAAACCCCAAGCTTCTTCACAATTTCTCCGAGGCATGATCTTCTTGATATTCTTCCAGAGTTTATTCTTAAGCTTGAGAGTGTTTACAGAAAAATATTCTAGTCTAATCTTTGACATTTTTACAGGCTCATGTCAAGGATGTAGAGAGAGAATCCGAAAGGATTGAAAATATTCCGGTAGTAAGAGATTTTCCCGACGTGTTTCCAGATGAATTACCTGGACTACCAACAGATAGAGAGATTGAGTTTACAATTGATTTGGCTCCGGAAACGGAACCAGTAACGAAAGCTCCCTATCGTATGGCGCCAGTCGAGATGAAGGAATTAACAGTACAGTTGAAAGAATTATTGGATAAAGGAGTAATACACCCGAGTTTATCCCCGTGGGGTGCACCGGTGTTATTTGTAAAGAAGAAAGATGGAAGTATGAGGTTGTGCATTGATTATCGTAAATTGAATAAGTTGACGATTAAGAATAAGTACCCTCTACCGCGAATCGATGACTTGTTTGATCAGTTAAAAGGAGCTACATGTTTCTCCAAGATTGATTTAAGATCTGGGTATCATTAGCTAAAGATTAAAGCGGAGGATGTACCCAAGACGACGTTTCGAACAAGATATGGACACTACGAGTTTTTGGTAATGGCGTTTGGTTTGACGAACGCGCCAGCTGCATTTATAGATCTTATGAATAGAGTGTTTAAACAATATTTGGATAAGTTCGTTATAGTGTTTATTGATGATATATTGATTTATTCCAAGACGGAGGAAGATCATATTGAGCATTTGAGGATTTCCTTGGAAATTTTGAGAAAAAAAAGGTTATATGCCAAGTTTTCGAAGTGTGAGTTTTGGCTAAAGGAAGTACAATTTCTTGGACATGTAGTCAATAAAGAAGGAATCAAAGTAGATCCAGCCAAGATAGAAGCTGTGATGAATTGGGAGAGACCCAAGACTCCCACGAAGGTCAGAAGTTTTCTGGGATTAGCCTGATACTATAGAAAGTTTATGCAAGATTTCTCTAAGATTCCTGTTCCATTGACTAAGTTGACAAGGAAGAACGAGAAGTTTGTGTGGATGGATAAGTGCGAGGAAAGATTTCAAGAATTGAAGAAGAGATTGGTAACCTCCCTAGTGTTGGTGTTACCAGATGAAAAATGGGAATTTGTGATCTTCAGGGATGCTTCGTATAAAGGACTGGGATGTGTATTATTGCAACACGGGAAGGTAATAGCGTATGCTTCAAGATGTCTAAAGCCGCATGAACAGAAGTATCCCACGCATGATTTGGAGTTGGCAGCAATTGTGTTTGCCCTTAAAATTTGGAGGCATTATTTGTACGAGGAAAAGTGCAAGATCTATACAGATCATAAGGGTTTAAAGTATATTTTCACTCAAAAGAAATTGAATATGAGATAAAGAAGATGGCTAGAATTAATCAAAGATTATGACTGTGCAATAAATTATCATCCTGGAAAGGCGAATGTGGTAGCAGATGCTTTAAGTCGCAAGGAAAGATTGAATACGTTAACTTCGTCGGAGGAATTGATCAAGGATTTTGAAAAGATGGAAATAGAAGTGCGGACCCCAGAATTTGGAGGTGAAGCAATGTATGCGATGTCATTTCAACCAGAAATTTTGAAAAATATTCGATGTTGTCAAGAGCAAGTGATGAACCGTGAGAAAGATAAGTTGTCAAGAAAGGAAATCAAAGCTCAAAAGGATGAAAGAGGAATATATCGTGTTAACTCACGTATTTGGATACCTAATGTTGTGGAGCTAAAGCACGAGATTTTGTGTGAAGTGCATAACTCGAGATTTTCAATTCACCCTAGAAGTACGAAAATGTACAAGGATTTAAAAGAGAGTTATTGGTGGCCAAACATGAAAAAAGAAAAGCGGAACATCAGGGACCAAGTGGATTGCTTCAACCACTGTACATACGAGAATGGAAATGGGAACATATTGTGATGGATTTCATGGTAGGATTACCAAAGACCAAGTTTAATCATGATGTGATTTGGGTAGTAATCGATCGATTGACAAAATCAACACATTTATTGGCGATAAACGAAAGGTTTTCGTTAGAAAAGTTGGTCAAATTGTATTTGGACGAGATTGTGATGCGTTATGGAGTTTCAGTATATATCGTGTCTGATAGAGACCCGAGGTTTAACTCGAGATTTTGGAGACAATTTCATGATCATTTGGGAACTAAGTTGAAAATGAGTACGACATATCATCCGCAAACTGACGGACAAAGTAAAAGGACAATTCAGACGATCGAGGATATGTTGCGAACTTGTGTATTAGATTTCAAAGGAAACTGGGACAAACATTTGCCATTAATTGAGTTTTCCTACAACAACAGTTATCACGCGAGCATTGGCATGCCATCTTATGAAGCGTTGTATGGAAGAAAATGTAGATCCCCTACATATTGGGACGAAGTTGGTGAGCGCAATTTAATTGGCCCAGAACTAGTTCAACAGACGAAAGAAAAGGTGGAAGTGATTCAAAAATGGTTAATTGTTGCTCAAGATAGACAAAGGAAGTACGCGAATCGAGAACAAAAAGATATGCAATTCAAACCTGGAGACAAAGTATTGTTAAAAATATCTCCTTGGAAAGGTATAACCAGATTCAGAAAGAAAGGGAAGTTGAGTCCTAGGTATATTGGACCATTCGAAGTACTACGACAAGTTGGAAAGGTGGCTTATGAATTAGCGCTACTTCCGCAAATGCAACATCTTCACAATGTGTTCCACGTATCTCTTCTAAAGAAGTATAATGCTGATGTAATCCATGTGATCGAATTGGAACCAGTGGAAATTCAACCAGATTTGTCCTATGTGGAACAACCAGTTCGAATCTTAGATCGAAAAGAGAGGACACTTAGAAATAAAGTTGTACCTCTAGTTAGAGTGTTGTGGAGAAATCCATTAGTGGAAGAGTCAACTTGGGAATTACAAAGTGAAATGCAAGAAAACTATCCCCATCTATTTGCTTAGACAAGATTCTAGGGACATAATCCTTTTAGGGGGGTACATTGTAACGACTGGGAATTTCGTGACATAATTAATTGAATAAAGTATGATTTTTGTGGTGTAATTATAAATTATGTGATTAAATGATTTTGTTGGTTAATTGTCCTTGTTGTATATTAGTAATTGGGAGCGTAGAAAGATGCGTTCCAATTTAATGCGTTAGCTTAGGGGTTAAGCTGTGTTATCGGGCTGTCAGATAGAACGAAACCCGTCTTAAAAGGAATTAAAGTGTTTAAATGTAAACTATGTGTTGATATGTGAAATGGAATGTTTAAGTGAGTATTATGTTCTAGTAACGTGTCGGTTGGTAAAGATAATTGTAAAGCGTAATTGAAACGCTTAACGTCGGGCCGTCAAGCAGAACGCAACCCGTTACGCAAAAAGAGGACTAATAATAAAAAGGGAAATTTCATTATCAGACATGGGTTGTGATGTGTAAATATATGTGCTTGCTTGTCTGTATGCATGATTACATGATTTGTTGATTTTTAAAAGGATTTAAGGGATTTATTTGAATTTAAATAAGGTTTATTGAACCTTTACAAATTTTCATAAAATTATTTGAGTAAGGTCAATGCGTGGAATTTGTTTTGTTATCTTCAAAATAGTCCTAGAGACTTTCCAAAAAAATGATAGACGGATCGTGATCAGTGCATTTTAAAATGATTTTTATCGGGTTATAATTCTATTTTTTGTACAATATTGTAAAATCCGTAGTAAATCAACCTTTCGTTCAAAAATTATTTCAAAAATATGGCCAAAAAGCTAATTTTGAGATCTTTATTCTAAAATCATTATTCTTTGCATTCCCAACTTTTCTGAGAGAGTTGTTCATTGTTTAATTTATTTTTGGAGCTTAGAATAAAAGAAAAAAGAGAATAGAAATAAGAAAAATCATATAAATACCTAAAGTGCCACTCCATTTTATTATAAAAACCCACCCCCTTTATTTTTCTTCTCTTCACCCGGCTCTATCCTCTCTCATCTCTCACTTTCTCACATCTCTCTCTCTCTTTTCTCTGTCACTCTCAAAGCTTTCTCTCTCTACCTATCTATCGGTATATAGTGTCTCTCCCTCTCTATTTATTTGAAATCCTCCGTGAAACTTCATCCTTGTTCCATATATGAGCTTCGATTCTTGTGCATGCATGTGTAGATGCTTGCATGCGAGTGTTTGTGTGTTTAGGTTCGGTTTTGAGCCGAGTGTCGAGTTCTTGCTTTATAAACTCGAGATGATATGGTTTTTGTGATGATTGTGTCTTGCATGTGTGTGTTGTTGTGTTTTTGAAAGTAAATCGGGGGTTTTGTGGTTGGAAACCCTCGAATAAGGGCACCATTGTGAAGCCACCGCGACCGGTGATGAACTCCGGTGAACCGGTGGTGAGTGATGATGTTATAACTGAGATATAGTATTCATAAAACTTATTTTCGGTGTTTGCATGTGATGATTTCCTAAAACCCGAATGGGTTCTTGATTTTTAAAGGATCAAATTGATTTTAGTGATGAAAATGACTTGATGTTTATCCTTGGAAATTATTGGATAATTAGAGTGATTGGTAGAACAATTACTTAAATGGTTGCATGCATGTTATGATTCTTAAAAATTTCGAATGTACTTGATTGTTCTTGAAGAATTAAGATTGATTTATGTGTTTAAATGGAATGTAGAGATGATTTCGATTTGGTTTTAGACGAAATAGTAAATGCATGTCAAGATAGAGTTATGCATGTAAGTGATTAGGCTAAAAGATGATTTAAAAAGAATGAGTGGTGACTTGATCCCAAGTTTATATGCGATTTTAGTGATGCATGTTAATGTTTGATTCTTGGGTTGTGTTTTGTGGCTAGAGCCGAATAGAGTATAGGTATAAAAGTGGTTGATTTGATTCCATTACCTTGCTAAATGAATGCATGTGTAATTTCTATAAGTTATGTGATTTATGTTTGTGTTTTGGTTCGAATGAAATGATGAAAATGGAAGGAATGAGTCGTCTTGATATAAGGTTATATAAGTGATATGATAACTTAAGTATACAGTTTGAAATACAAGGATTAAATGCTATATTCCATATTTGCATCATATTGTGTGATCTGAAGTCAATTTGGTGAAAGTATATGATTTATGGTATAAACGTGTTGTGTGTTTATAATTGAGTACATATATACTCTTAGGGTATTGCGATTAAGGGAAATTGTTAAGCGTTTTGGGAACGTCGAGTGAGAATCTAATTAGGGTTTAATTGTTGAATTATAGATTCGGAGCGTGAAGGCATTCGGTCTAGGAAAGGGAAAGGTATACTAGGTGACAATATATCAACTTCTGTGAAACAGGAAAGCGAATTCAGGCAAGTAACTCTACTTACTTGTGTAAGTTGTTATAGAGAGGATATTGTTCATGCCATGTAGAGTATTGAACCTTTATAGTGATGTACCCCTGTTAATGATTCTTGAGATACCCTTTCATTGTCCTTTTGAACTTGTTATTGATAAGATTATTGTTCAAACCCTTTGGTAACCTTTTCTTATCATGATCACCTGTTAATACCTTGAATTCTCGTAAACCCTATAAGAACCTTTGCGAACCCCTTGTGTAATAATCCTTCATTCCTTTATAGCCTTATTCATTATGATCCTTAAAAATGCTATGATTCCCTAACTTGTGTTCCATGTGATCATTTGATCAAGATCCCTAGAATTGAACTTTGTTTATCCTTGATTCATTCTTTATCTTTGAATTCTTGAAATTGAACTTAAGAATGAGTTTCGACTTGAAAGAGTCTGAATGATTTCATATTCTCGGTAATGATAAAATGAATTTAGTAAAACTCTTCTTTTCCAGCACAAGGTTTTCCAAACGAATTCCTGATGGATTGGATTAAGACATAAGAGACTAGTGGGACTAGTCCAGTCATATAAAGAGGGTAGCGGGGCTAGTCCAGTTTAAGGCTGAAATTATGCCATAGGTACCTTAAAGACCAGATGGAGGTCGGTACGGGCTAATCACCTGTATTATTATGAATTGAAAGTTAAAGTAGTCCAATCAAGGATTCCATAATTATTTAAAGAGGAATTGAATTTTTATTCAGTGTTTGATTCTTTGAAAATGAAATGGCTTATACTGTTTTGAAAAGAGTTGATTGTGATATTGATTAGCTTACAGCTTGTGAACCCTGATTTTTATTTTGATAATATTATCAATTGTATTTTTGATTTCCAATGATGAAAATATTCTCGCTTTCCATTTGAAAGATCACTTGAGATCTTGTTATTGATTTATGATGAATGTCGTCTTTCACCCTATCTTGAGCCTTATTTCCTGAAATCCCAAAGCTTTTCTTCATAACCCTTTCATAGCCCAAAAGACAGAAATCTACCACCTAGAGATGTTAAAGTAGAATGCCCTAAAAAATATTAATGGTATATTATGGATTTTATATCGTAGAACTGTTTATAGTTACTTGCTGAGTTTTATACTCATATGTTTTGCTTCGATCTAACCATGGCAGTTAAGCAAGAGGATGGCCAGGCTTAGGCGCGCGGCTGGTAAGAGCGTATCTGGTGGTCCCTACCGTGTTAAGGGCTTTCAGATGCTAGAGCAGGTAGTACAGGTTATGAGTGAGCAAGCGCTTAGCCAGAAAGTTGTAAAGATACAACGGGTTATCTGTCGGTTCCAAGTCGGAATCGATTATGCTAACTTGCTTTTATTTTGGGGTCGTAAATTATATTTTATGGTTGGTAGTTGTAATCTTGTCTCAAACTTTATCCTGTTTGATCCTGTTAGTAGTTAATCGGGGTTTATGCTTATATAATTCATAGATTAAAGGTCTGTGGGTCCTCATTTCCTAACCCCGAGATTGAGGGCTTCACAAGTTGGTATGAGAGCTACAGGATCTAGTCCCTGAGATAAGTTAGGATTAAAAGGGGTATTTTGGGTATATTTATATCACGAGAGTGTTCGACTCATATAGAGTTGAGTCAGACTATTAGGTACAGTCTATGGAAAGTGATAAGCTAAAATGGCAACTAGAGTTAGGGTGTGAGTTAGTTGGAAGTTTTATTTAACCTTAATGCTGTTTCTTGGTTATTTTATGTTTTCTCTCAGGATCCCAGTAGTGATAGTGATTCCGATTCAAAGGTTAGTTTGACCGGTACCCCATTGGACCCCATTCCACCCTCTTCAGAGGAGCCTGTGTATGTTAGTTCAGATCCAGAGGAGGATCCATCTGAGAGTAGTGAGATTCCTATACAGATATCCCCCTTGAGGCCAGAGTCAGAGACCCCAGCCCCCGAGCAAGAGTCTGAGATGCCTTAGATTGTGCCAGTCAGTGTTGGTGGCAAGTTAGCCCAGGATCGAGACTTTGTTTACTCCCGTATTCCTGAGTTGGGAGCTTTGGTGGATAGGCTAGCTCGAGAGTCTAGGAAGAGCTCTTCAGTTATGGATGATGAGTGGAGAGTCCGGATTAAGATGGTGGAGCAGGTTGCCCGGAGGAGATTGGATGAGGGACCATCCACTAGTGATGCTGATGCTGAGGCCCGGAGGCTGCATAAGATCATTCGCTGGATGTTGGTTGTGTTGAGAGAGATTATGGATGATTAGAGATTAGTGTTGGTTAGGCGGGACTTTTGGTGGAGCCCGTAGTTGTTGGTTTCAGCGCCGGTAGGCTTTGGGATACTTGGTCAGATGGCGGGATCCCTTTTCATTTGTTGTATTGTATCTCAGAAATTTGTAGAAGTAGTTAGAAGTTCGGGGTAGATAGGGGGATGTTTTCCAGTTTTTCCTCTGTTTAACCCTGTTATATTATTGTACCTTATTCCAGAACTTGTCATAACCAGTCTTTTATCTATGTACCTTTGGCTTGTTGAATCAATCTTATATCTTGTTTCCTATTGTGCACCCCGGAAATCTTTATAAACTGTTTTGTATACCATGTTTTCATACAACCGTGTTTAAAATTTCGTAAAATCATACCCTTTGCCATGAGAAAATAACACTGACATGAGAAATTATATAGTAATAGGATTACATGAGCAAAATTGGGTAAAGCTTAAAACCCGTAAAATTGATTTCGTAATAAAATGTTGTTATATATATTAATGCCATGCTATCGTATTGCTAAATAATTGCTCAATCACTCACCAGAACACCAAGAAGAAGAAATCCAAATCCAAGACCCAGAAATAAATCAAGAAACTACTATGATGAGACGACTTGCTCAGCTTTTGCAACAACCCGTAGCCCCTAAAGTTGGAAACTTCAAACACTTTCAGTGTGTTCATCCCCCAGAATTCTTAGGTTTGCAATAAGAGCTCAGTCGTGGTTAAGAGAAATGGAGAAAGCGTTCGAGTTAGCAGAAGTTAAGGATTAAAAGAAAGCTCAGTATGTGAGTTATTACCTTAAAGATGAGGCGAGTTTCTGGTGGGAATCTTCGAAGGCTTTGCTTGAAGGAAAGTATTTATCGTGGGAGAAATTTATTGAAATGTTTCTGGGGAAGGATTTGCCAAGTTATATGCAAGATCAGTTGGAAATGAAGTTTTTAGACCTCAGACAAGAAGATATGTCGGTAGCAGAATACGAAGTGAAATTTTCAGAGTTGTCTAGATTTGTACCTGAGTATGTGAATACGGAGGCGAAGAAGGCCAAAAGGTTCCAACATGGACTTAGGCCATGGATTCGAAGTCAAGTGGCATTGTTGGAGATCAAGAACTATGTTGCTCTAGTGGAAAAGGCAATGATAGTGGAAGGAGAGCGTGAAGCTACAAAAAGAGAAACCGAAGGTAGGAAAAAGAATTTTGAAAGCTCGGAGCAAGAGCAAGGAAGTTCAAAATTCAGAGGAAAGTTTGGAAAGAATGGAGGAGGTCAAAATCAAAAGTTTCAGAAGTTTAAACCCGGTAACAGAGCTCAGAAGAACCTTTTCCAGAAGGCAGGAAAACCGGGAAAGGATAGTAGACCCCAGATTCAAGAGTGCAAAGTTTGTGGGTAGAGACACCCGGGAAGGTGCAAGAAGTTGGATGTAACATGTTTTAAGTGTAACCAGAAAGGGAATTACTCATCAGAGTGCCCAAATGGATCAAATAAGCCTGATTTGACCTGTTTCAAATATGCCAAGGTGGGCCATATGGCCAGAAACTGCAAGGAGCCTGTTCAGAAGGCCAATGTTCTTAGGATTGCTGGACCGCCGCCTCTCCCAGCACCAACAGCTCAACCCAAAGCTAGAACCTTCAATATGACAATGAAAGATGCTGTGCAAGATGTGGATGTGGTGGCATGTAAGCTTGTTATTAACTCAGTAGAAGTAGAAGTATTGATGGATTCTGGAGTAACTAGATCTTTTATTTCTAAAAGTATTCTTGATAGACTAAATTATGTTGTGTACCCTCTTGAACCCACTTGATTATAGAGGTAGCAAATCAAGAGAAAGTCATTGTTAATAAGTGTTATGGATAAAAAACTAGGGTATACTAATCGCTGTGTTATTACTGGGGAACGTAAGCTTCGAGGCTCGATTTGACTGCTCTTGTGTTTCATGACTCAATCTGCCTTAACAAGATGCCTACGTACCTCGCTGATTGCCAAGGATCAAGTCAAAAAATGTAGTTCTGATTTGTGGGGTGAGGCTCATTATATAGATGTTGGGAGTCCTTGAATATAACTTGGGTTAGGAGACTTGTTGATCAAGTCTCAGAATTAGAATAGACTTTGGAGTCCTAAGAAATAGGAAGCTGATTCCGTATCCCACCAGGTTCTTTGGAGGCCAATCTATAAGGATTTATTTCTCCACTAGGACTCATCTTACCAGCTGACTTATCCTTTATTAATTAATTATGAAATTAATTAATATTCAGGGTTTTGGGCCTTCTCAAATGGGCCTAGCTGTTGGCCTAATTCTGATATGATTAAAGCAACATTAATTATATAACCAGGCCTTATTTTCTTCCCTATCATTTGCCCCCCAACTTTTGGAAAACAGAGACTAGGTTTCGCAGAAGTTAAGTTCATTCGTTCCCTTAAAGGGTATCGTATTTGCGTAAAGTATGGAGCGACCTACACATTTACAATGATTTGCTTTTATTCCTATGATTTAGAAGTTATTTTAATTTTCAGGGATTTTCCCTTAGCTTCGGGGATTTTTCCTAATTTTCAAGAATTTTCCCTTTGTTTTCTGGAATTACCCTTGATTTCGGGGATCTTTCCTAATTTTCTGGAATTTTTCCCTTAATTCTGGGATTTTTCCTTAATTTCAAGGAATTTTTCCCTTTATTATGGGATTTTTCCTTAATTTCCAGGAATTTTTCCCTTTATTCTTGGATTTTTCCTTAATTTTTTAGTTATCCTCAATTTCAGGATTTATTCTTAATTTTCCAAAAATATTCATAATTTTCAGAAAAATTTTAAAGGACTTTCCTTAATTTTCTGAAGTTTTTATGAATTTTCCAGGGATTTTCTCTCCCTTTTTCTTTCTTTTTCTTCTCTCTTTTTTAGTACATTTCGACCAGGAATCCTGTTCGACCAGGATCCTGGTCGAATTACCCCCCATATTGCCCTGGTCGACAGACCTTTCGAGGAGGGGCATTCGATCTCAATTCCTGGTCGAATTTTGACAAGGATTTTACACTATATATATATATATTGTCGATCAGGATTCTGCCTTTTTCGGTCAGGATGTTTGTTTTCTGACCGAATTAGCCCATTTATTGTCTCCTACTCGAGAGTGTTTTCGAGGAGGGGTGTGCGACTAGGTCCTCACCGAATTTCAGTCAGGATTTAGTGTTTGACTTTGATTTCCTTGACTGAATTACGGTCTTTTGTTGTCCAAGTCGTGGGTAATTTCGACCAAAATCATTCGATCAGGAACATAGCATAAATCCTGATCGAATTCGGTCAGGAATTTTGTATATATGTTTTTTTAAAATAAACAATTTCTTGGGCTCCTCTTTATTGGGCCTTTTCTTTTTTGGGCTTTTTAAACTGGGTTTTGGCTCATGGGCCTAATTTAACCCCATTTGTTAAACATATTGGACCTCAACCCTGGGCCCTTTTACCTGGGCTTTTTCTGGACCTTTATATTGATCTTGGGCCCATAATTTGGGCTTGATTCATTCCCCAGGCCCAATAAGGTTAAATTTTATTATCCCTCCTGAATTGGGCCTTTTTTTGGGCTTTCATAATCCCAGGCCTGACAAAATTTGGGCTGGACCTTCATTCCTAAGCCCAAATTCCAGATTTTTCCAGAATTTCTAGGGTTCTTTCTGGATTCTTCCAGATTTTTCTAAGTATTATTTTCTTTTTCTAGAATTTACTTAAATTCTTCCAAAGTTTTTTAGAACTTTCCAGAATTCTCTATTTTTTGGGCCCAAATGGGCTTTTTGAGGCCCAACTTGGCTTTCATGTGATTATATAAGAGTGGGGGGGGGGTGTGTGACCTCCTCACACCTCACATTTCAATCCTCAAACCCTCGAAGACTCTCCTCTCTACACTCCTTCCTCTCTTTTAGAAATTTTTCGGCCAAGTCCCTAGCCTTCTCTGGCCTTAGCCTTCCCCGACCTCCTTCCTTCCAAGGTTTCAAGGTCTTCCAACTTCTATCAATGGCTGATAAGAATTCCGAGAGAGCGGCCAAGATAGCCTCAGCTTTAAAACGAGGTAAGGATGTCGAAATCCGCTCTTCTTACATGTCTTTGATAGATATGATTAATACTAGGGGGACGAATATCCCTCAACTGCACATCTCGACTCTTTCAATCATTGCAACACATGGCATAATATTGATTACGATAAGTTAAACACACGTTATAATGTTCGTCCTCCTCTTAGGCTAGTTTCAGTTTTTGGTGGTGACCGTACTTGCCACTGGAAACCCGATACTCTTTTTGTTTACACAGATGCCCTTGATGCTGGGCTTAGGTTTCCTTTTCATCCTTTCATTCCTCACCTCCAAGCTGATTTACAAATTAACCCCTGTCAGTTTCCTCCAAACGCTTGGAGGAACAAATTATGTTTCATGGTTTGTTGTCTTAGGGGAGGTTTTCCCTTATCTGTAGCCGTTTTTAAGAATATTTTCCAATGTTATAACAGTTCTTCGAGTATTTGTGGTTGGGTCTATATTGAACAAAGGCCCAAGTGTAAGCACATTTTTAACAGCGCCTCCATTCCCGACAATAACCAAAATTGGAGGAATAGTTTTGTCGGGTTAAGGTGGGAGAATGGTGACTGGGGCACCCTCTTCAGATCTTCCTTTGGGAAGGTTAGTGATGGTAGCCTCAAATCCATTTACCTAACCCCCGAGGAAACTATCATTTATGATGAGCTTACTCGGGATGATGGTGCCACTATCAGCTGGACTCTTTTAGAGGAGTTTTCCCTCATCCACGTGGGGCTATCCTCTGTTTCTCAACAGGGTATTTTTCTTCCCTTCTCGTTATTACTTTCTTTTATGCATTATTCACACCACTTATTTTGTTTTTTCTCTTATTTTGCAACAGCTAAGGAAATCAACGAGGATAATGTGCCTCTTGTTGAGGAGACTGCAAGGATGAAGAAGGCTCGTCTTGTGGGTCTGGATACTCGAGGAAAGGCTATGGAGCCTAGCTTCCTACGGAAGCATAAAGAGCCAATGGTTGAGGTTCCAGCTAAGGGAGCCAATGGTGGTCTTACCATGGCATAACACCCAAGGACTTCACCGATGTGGTAGCTACTCCCGACTTGGAGAGAATAAAGCTCATGGGAGCTCAGTCCCTGGCTTCAGTATGACCATTCCTTGAAATTTTTCTTTCTTTTTACTTGTAGCATTTTCTTGCCTTATAATATCTTCGTTTATTGTTTTATTTCAGTCTAACGCCTTCTTCCAAGGCGCTGTGAGGCAAGCTGAATCATGAAAGAGGGCTTCTGACAAAGTTGACAATGCCCTCAGGATGCAGCAAAAGAAGTATGCCGCTTTGGAGCGAAAGCTGAAGCGCAAGGAGGAGGAGCTTGGAGAGTCCAATGCTGAGCTGGTTGTCCTTACAGCCGAGAAGGACAAGGTGATTGACAACTACTTGGACTCGGAGGAGTTTACCCAGTCCATGAGGGTGAGGGATGATTCAGTGTTCCCCGGGTTTTTTAAGACTGGCTGGGACACGGCCCTTGGGACCGTGAACGAGGCCTGTCTTGATATTAACCCGGCGGACTATGTCTGCCCTGATGACGAGGCTTTACTGCAGAGGTTTCATACCCGAGTGGTTTTCTCGGATCGTATCCCTCCGGACCCGCTTCTTCCTCCTTTTGAGTCGTCTTTCAGGCCTGTTGCGGATGATAGCTCTTCCTCCTCCGGGACGACTGAGACTTTCAGCGAGAGCGGAGGAGATGATGATATGGATGCCTAGGGCACCTCTGCTCCTTAGAGCTTTTCTAGTCCTGCGTGGCTTATTTATTTTATATTATCTTTGAGACTTATCTTATCAGACTTTATATTATTTATTTGAACCTCTTTTATTCATCGAACTTTATGCTTTCATCTCATGCACTTAGTTTACTTGTCTTGTTACTGGAATTCAAAAATATTTTGAAAACTTTCTGAATTTTACTAATTGTTGGGTTTCATCCTACATAAGTCTTAATAAACCTCAAAATAAAACTAAAACATGTAAATCCTAAGCAAACAAAGCTTCAAGGTGCTTTTCAACCTACTTGTCATCCTGACAAGTGAGAATCGTGCTCAACCGCTTCACACATAGTAAATCTTCAGGTTTTGTGCATGCCAAGTTCTCGAGACTTCAAAACCATCCATAGTCTCAAGCTTGTAGGTTCCTCTACCCTGAACACTCTTAACCTTGTATGGCCCTTCCCAATTTGGGGCAAGTTTCCCTTTCTGCCCTATAGCAGAAGCTTCCACCTTCCTCAAGACTAAGTCACCCTGTTTGAAGAACCTTTCCTTAACCCTTAGGTTGTAGTAGAACGAAACCTTTTTCTGGTATTCCACTATCTTCGCATGTGCGTCATCTCATACTTCGTCGATTAGATCCAGGGCTAACCTTTTCCCTTCCTCATTTTCCTCAGCATCGAAAGCTTAAATCCTTGGAGAGGAATGTGATATTTCTACAGGAACAACCGCTTCTGCCCCATATGCTAACATGAAGGGAGTTGCTCCAGTCGTGACTCTAAAGGTAGTCCTATAGGCCCATAATATTGGGAGTATTTCATCCACCCAGTTATTCATCGACTTCTCGATCCTCTTCTTTAGTCCATCCAGAATTATTCAATTCGCCACTTCCACTTGCCCATTGGCTTGCGGGTGAGCCACAGAGGTGAATCGTAATTCAATTTCATTCTCTTCACAATACTTCTTGAATTCCTCATTGTTGAACTGTGTTCCATTGTCAGTGACTAGGATGCGGGGAATTTCATACCGGCACATGATTTTTTCCCACAGGAATTGTGCAACCTGCTTAGTTGTGATTTTGGCCAAAGGGTTGGCTTCAATCCACTTAGTAAAATAATCAATGGCTACAATCAGGAATTTCCTTTGTGCCGTGGCCATGGGGAAAGGCCCAAGTATATCCATTCCCCACATATCAAAGGGGATGGGTGAGTTGATGGAGGTCAACATCTTGGGGGGTCATCTAACGACAGATGCATGCTTCTGACAGCGGTCACACTTCTTCACATATTCTTTGGCATCAACCATCATTTCTGAACAATAAAAGCCTAATCGAGTTATCTTATGAGCTAGTGCTCTGCCCCCCAAGCGTTGTCCACAGATTCCTTCATGCACTTCTTCAAGAGCCAAGCGTGCCTCATCGGGCCTGAGACATCTTAAGTAAGGAACTACATAAGATCTTTTATACAAAATCCCATATATCAAGGAGTATCTTAGTGCTCGAATAGCCAACTTTCGTGCATCAGTAGCATCATTTGGCAACCAACCGGTTTGAATATGGGTCTTAATGGGATCTATCCATGACGTCCCCAGACCTATAGGAGCTACAAGCTTAACATCAATGCTCCGTGTCTTCAGAACGTAGAAGTATACACCTCCTGAACTTTCCTCTATCTCAGATGAAGCAAATTTTGATAATGCATCTGCCTTAGCAATTTCCTCCCTTGGAATGTGCTCAACATGACATTCATCGAATTGGGTCATGACAGCCCTTACTAGGAGGACATACTTAGCCATCATACCATCCCTTGCCTCAAACTCTCCCTTTACCTGGGATATGACCAGCTTCGAGTCTCCACAGACCTTTAAGTTCTCGACTCTAACTGTCCCTGCTAAGCCAAGGCTAGCTATCAGAGCTTCATATTCTACCTCATTATTTGTGTTCGGGAAGTCTAACTTCATAGCATATTCAATTAAGAACCCATCGGGGCTTTGTAAAACCAAACCCGCTCCACTTAAATTTGTTTTTGATGCTCCATCAAAATAGAGGACCCAATATTCCTTCTCATTATCATCCTTTTCTTTGCCGCCCTTATCAACTTCCTTGTCTTGAGGTATGGTATCTTCCTGCCCCCGACTTCTTGGTTGGGTATGGTACATTCCACCATGAAGTCTGCCAATGCCTGGGCTTTTATTTCCATTCGTGGCTTATACTTGATGTCAAATTCTCCCAGCCCTATTGCCCACTTGATCAACCTCCCACTAGCCTTGGGACTATGAATGATATTTCTCAGGGGATGATTTGTTGGCACCTCAATTTGATGAGCCTGAAAGTAAGGACGTAACTTTCTTGAAGCCATCACCAAGGCTAAAGCAAACTTCTCAATAGTTGAATAATTCAACTCAGTTCCATGCAAAATTTTGCTGACATAGTTATGGGTTTCTGGATTTTCAGTTCCTCCTCAACCAATACACCGCTCAAGGCACTCTCTGAAATGACCAAGTACAAGTACAAGACTTCATTCAAAGCTGGCTTGGCCAACAACGGGGCCTGAGCCATATATTTCTTTAATTTCTCAAATGCATTATGGCTTTCCTCACTCCATACAAAATCCTTAACCTTCTTTAAAGACTTGAAGAACTACAAGCACTTGTCTCCAGACTTTGAGATGAATCGTCCCATTGTAGCAACCCTTCCAGTGAGCTTTTGAACATCTTTGATAGTTTTTAGGGGCTCCATGTCCAGGATTGCCTTTATTTTATCGGGATTGGCCTCGATTCCCCTCTTGGAGACCATCAATCCCAAAAACTTTCCAGATCCTACTCCGAAAGCACACTTTGTAGGATTTAACATCATCTTGTGGTACCTCAGGACCTCGAAAGCTTCCCTCAAATGGGTTATATGGTCAGTCTTCACTAGACTCTTGACTAACATGTCATTAACATAAACTTCCATGGTCTTGCCAATAAGATCCTTAAAAATTTTATTTACCAACCTTTGATAGGTGGCTCCTGCATTCTTGAGACCAAATGCCATAACAAGATAACAATAAACACCAAAGTCAGTGATGAATGATACCTTTGGGATGTCGTCCTTGTGCATCTTGATCTGATTGTATCCACTAAATCCATCCTTGAAGCTCAGCATCTCATATCCAGCAGTGGCATCTATCAAAGTATCTATCCTTGGCAACGGGAAACAGTCCTTAGGGCATGCATCATTCAGATCAGTGAAGTCCACACACATCCTCCATTTTCCATTGGTCTTCTTCACCATTACAAGGTTTGCTAACCATTCTGGAAATTGTATCTCCTAAATGAAACCAACCTCTAAGAGCTTCTCTACTTCTTGTTTTATAGGTTATTGCCTTTCGGGAGCAAAACTTCTTTTCTTTTGCTTCACCGTCTTCCGACTCAGATCCACATTCAGCTTATGAGTAATCAGTTCCGGGTCTATTCCTGGCATATCAGCTGCCGACCATGCAAACACATCACTATTTTCTTGCAAAATTTTCACCAATTTCCCTCTAAGGGGCTCCTCTAGTGTGGCTCCAACGAAAGTCACTTTCTCAGGATCCTTGGGAGCTAAAGGAATCGAAACCAAGTCTTCTGCCGGCTTCCCTCTTTTCTTATCATTTTCTCGGATATCCAGATCTTCAATTGGCAGAACTTGCCCCCAACTCCATCTGCCCTCAGAGAGGCTACATAACAACTTCTATCCATTTTTTGATCTCCTCTCTCTTCTCCAATCCCATTCCGAGTGGGAAACTTCATAACTGAATGGTAGGAAGAAAGGACTGCTTTGAAGGCATGTATCCCTGTTCTCCCCATGATAGCATTATAAGTTGAACTAGCCTTCACCACCACAAAGTCCAACATCTGTGTTGCTTGCCTTGGTTCCTGTCCTATGGTCGTTGGCAACTTGATTATCCCTTCCACGGGGCACTCCACTCCCGTAAATCTATATATCGACATATCGGTCAGGGTTAGTTGAGAATCATTATAACCCATCCTTACAAAGATGTCATGGAGCAATATATCCACTGAAGCACCATTATCCACAAGGACCCTCTTAACCAGGCTGTTTCCTATTATCAGTGTTATGACCAGCGGGTCGTCATGGGGTAATTTCACACCCTCCACGTCAAAATCATCAAAAGCCATTGTCACTCCTGTCCTGGCCCTCTTCGTGGCTTCCCCAACAATATTCATAACTTGTATGTTATATGCTTTCCTGGAGTTCTTGGATAATCCAGCAACAGCTGGTCCTCCAAAAATTATGTTTATCACAGGCCCTCGGGGTCGCGGTCCTCCAAAGATTGCATTTATAACCGGTACCTATAACATTCGGGAAATATCGTGTAATTATTTGTATCAAAATATGATTATTATGTGAATATTATATGAATTATTGTTGAATTATCTGATGATTGATAATAATATTTGGATGTTTGTAAATAATAAAATGTGAGTATGTTAATTTTAATATGTCAAGAATAAAATATAGTTAATTAAGGTATTTTTCTGGTAATTTATGGAGTGTTATATGATTTTATAATGGTTTATGAATTTATTAATTATTTTCTGAATAATAATAAAATTATTTTATAAAGCCGGGAATCGTCCGACTTCAATTTTTACATTTTTACAACCCGAAACTCTTCCGAAAACTCCTTCATAATCTAATATGGAAATTCCGGACATTTTCCGTGTTTTGACTTTTTCGATCCGGATTACGGTTTGACCCTTGCGCGGCCCGATGCAAGATTTTCGATACGACAATCATTTCAGTGAATCAATGAAACCCGTATTCTTGAAAGAGGGGATATTATGACATTTTTTTTCGTATAAAGTGTTTTTATAAAAAGCCCGGTTTGGATAATTATCCAATACGGGTATCAAATCGGATCGTTTTTGTGGTTACTTAGCGGCTAATTAACTAATTTAATGATCCAAAACGATCCAGAACGAACCAATATTCCGTAAATATAAATAGCATATTTCTTATTTCATTTTATTCATTTATAACCAGTAAAAATATAGTATTTACAGAGAAAAACCCTAAAAACCGATACGTTCTTGAAAATCAAACGCACAAACGAAGGTGTTACCGAACTCCGATTCAAGCGTGCGATATATCAAAACGAAGCTCTCGAAAAGTACTTTCTGAATCAATCAACCATTTCAGTTCAAAAATCATGGTGATTTTGTTATTTATTTATTTTAATTCGAATTATTTGATGATGAAAATATGAATTTTTGTTCTTGATGTTGTTGATATTATTTGATGATTCCATCGTGTAGATAATATTTTTCTGGTCAATTTGGTATATTATATGTCAAAAATAGAGTTGAATAACATATAGAAATTGATGTTTGATTTTCGGATTATTAAATTAGGGTTAAGTCGTTTGAATGTCCTTAATTGAAATTTAGGCATTTTTGATTCAAGGGTTATTATATGTAATTAATTATACAAGTTTGTAGATCGTAAACAGACGAATCGAATGGTGTATATGAAATTAACAGACGATAGCCGGAAGGGTTTCGTCGAAAAATCGAGCCAACAGCGGCGTAAAGTTTCAGTCGATTATTCTGTTCACCTCGTTGATTTTCCAGCCGAATTGATCCTGCAAATCAATTCCTGGGTAGGTGTAGGTTATCCCCTGTAAGTTTGAAGCTGTTCTGTGTTCGAGTTAAAGTCGCCAGAAAGCTTAAGCGACGGCGGAGGTCGCCGTTAATGGCCTCCCCGCCGTCGACCGTGGAGGTGGGGAAGACGAGGCTAAACTGCAGTTTAGCCCTCGATCTTTTTCCCTTTTTGTAAAATAGTCCCTGTATTTTTAAAACCTTATAAAAATAAGATCTTTATTTTAAATATTTTCATAATTAATATTTCTGTTTATTTAATTTTCCAAAATTAGTTTTATTGATTTTAAATTCTAAAAATGAATATTATTAATTATTTTAAATTTGAAATTAAATGTTAATTATTTAATTAATTAATTTTAAGTGATAATTAGTTATTTAATTAATCAATTAATTTAATTATTAATTGGTTAGTTGATTTAATTAATTATTAAATAATTTTAGTTGATTTAATTATTTAAAATTGATTTAAAAATTCCGAAAAATAGTTTTGAGCTTTAAAATATTATTTTAAATTATTTTCAAGGCTGGATAATTATTATAAAATTATTTTAAAGTTAGATTCGGGTATTCAAACCCTATTATTTAATTATAAAATGATTCGGAGACCCATTTTAATTCCGAAAAATATTCAAAAATTCATAATAAATCAACCGTTCGTCCGTTTAATGTGAAACGAACACCTCTAGACTCAGAAAAATATTCTGCTTTCATTAAAAATACTTTCGAGACCTAATTTCTTTTGTATCAAAAGATAGTTTGGTTTATGAATCATCGTGAGTCGATTATTGATCAATAAAATACCCTTTTGACCCAATTTCAATTTTAACCATATCGAGACTTATCTTTTGACGATTCAACTTATGTGCTACATGAATTATGTGACTATGTGTTATATGAGATATGTGATACGTGCATTGTGTGTTTATATATTATGTGAACTATGAGTCCATGTGTCGATTAAACCTTATTATATGTTATTATCGGGCGGGTAGATGATAAAGATAAATGTATAGACTAGGCAATTATATATTGTCAGATTATTGAATGGGTATTATTTATGATAGATAAACATAGTACAAGGCATTCAAAGCCAGACAGAGATTATAAAAGTAAAGCCTGATTAATAGTAAGGAGATGAGTGAATTCTGAATAGAGATAAACTTGAAATAGCGATTGTTAAGAAAGGTCAAGTGGCATGTCCAATGGAAATACAGACACATCGGGACTGAGTGATATAGCAGATAGTTAAAGATGAGAGGGTCACCAATTAAGGCAAGTATTCCTAACCTTTCTCCTAAAAAACTGCAAATATTTATTCGCTCATATTCTAAGTTCAGAATAGTTAAATGTTTTTATATTTCACTACAATTACTATTATTTATGCAAGTTCCTTTTTGATCTTGTTCCTTGATTATCGATTGATCTCTTGAGCAAGTACCCATTCATTCGGGTTATTTGCGGACCCTGATTTGGGATGTTTTGAAATCAAAATGATTTGATATCAAAATACTCTACGGGCTGGACGGTTATTATAAGGACCAGTGATGAGCTGGATCCTATGGGCCGGGGATGGACCGGACCCTTAGGCTATAGTTTCCTAGATACCCCATATGTTGGTTGGGTCTATGCAGTTGGGTATATATTTGCACTATCTCCTGACTGATCAGCAGGTTATAGTGCATATGTTGGTTTCTAGTGTCCTGTCTAATTTATTGTTGATCGCCATTAACGACATTCCTTCCCGAATAGTTCATAATTACAAACTCAAACAAAGATTTGATTTAAAAGGATGAAATATTGAAATGATCACTGTTCTTTTACAGAAAAATGTGATTTATGATTAAAGGCCAATGAGGGCCGATGTTTTGTTCGCTCAACTATTTAAATATGTAAAGACGTTTTTAAAATCATTCAACAATCGTTTCCAGGAATTTTCTGATCTGATACCTGGAAACCATTTGTGATACTTGCTGGGCATTTTTGGCTCACTCTTGCTTTGTAAACTCTTATTCTTTTCAGTATCAAATGAGGACAAAAGTGCATAGCTTTTAATAGGCAGCAAAAGTGGTGAGATTCCAGCTGAAGAAATTTGGAGGTGTCAGAGTGATCAATACAAGGAAATTAGTAATGAGGTAATGAAATTATATTTTGGCATTATAATTTTAGAAGATTAGTTTCTTGTTTCATACCATAACCTGTAAGCGATCCTGAATAATGAGGGGTTGTCTGTATATTTATTTTAATATACAGGTTTTTATTATTGAAAGTTGTGTAGTGACACCCAATCCTGACCCCGGATATGGGGGGTGTTACAGTTGGTATCAGAGCTACAGGTTATTGGTCACTGAAATAAGAATAGGTGAGGGTAATATAGGAGTAATAGGTCATATGAGATAGGAAAGATCCTAGGCATACTCATTTTAAGTTCGAATTGAGTGTGAATGAGGACTAGTAGGTACGATACGGAATTGGTAAGCCAGAATTGTTGAGGGAAGTGTACGGCGAATATCGCAATGTTATAGGTATATTGAGTTCTACGATTGCGGAAAGATTCTTATCACATATCGAGCGCTGCGCGAAGAATAATGTTTACCTTACCAGGTATGGGTAAGGCTAGCGAGAAGATGCGATCCTAACTATAGACAGAACGTCGAATTGCCTGCGTGGTTGTAAGCATAACATCAAAAACGATGGAAAGAATGTCGGAGATAGTACCAGATGTCAGCATTACGGTAGAATTGCGAGTAAATGATATACAATAGTAAATGGAACTTCGTCGACTAACAAGTGCGAGCAGAATCCAAGAAAAAGTAGATGTACCAAAATGGAGAGACCCTTATATGGGCATTCCTTCAATTAGATATTTCATTAGCGGATCAAGAGAATACCAAGTAACTTATATAGTAATGATGACCAAATATTTGACTTTCAAAATTTTAAAATGAGATTTCGGAGAAGATTTTCTTAATCAACCTTCTGAAGATTTTTGTATGAAGTGAGTTTTACAATTTGGTTGTCGAATTACTATTAAAGTTCTTGTTATTATGAACAAAAAATGACCTAAAAAGAAGAATGGATATAGACTCAATGTTGTCAGTTTAAAGGACTAAGTGGACCCCCACCCAGCAGGGAGAAAGTTTAAAGTTTTCGTGAAAGACGAGAGTAATCTTTGTTTAAATAATACCAACAATTGAATGAACATGTTAAAATATTATTTACCTAATTCATGAAATTATTAAAATTTAATGAGATTCATAATTTGAATGGACAGTGGATGACTGAAGGAAATGGAAGAATCTTCCAGATAATTGGAGAAAAATAGTATTCCTATCGACGGAATTGAGACGTTGCGGGATAGACTGTTACCCTACGTAGCATAAAGGAAATCTGAAGTAATAATTATAAATTTCGTAGGAACGCTATTACGATCAAATCATTAAAGCATTTAATGTGGAGACTTTTCCAGACGACATTTTGAAGTTATAATGTGACCTAAATTGTGAATCTCTCTTTTGACTGGTTTCTGAAGGAATACGTAGGTGAAGCGTGGAAGGTGATCAACATCAAAATTCCTCTTCTTAATATGATAGCATATGTTCTTCTTGATTCTTCGATACGTTTAAGTTTCTTCTGTGGATAAATCATATGAGGTGAAGACGAAAGAAAATTTGTTTTTATTCCTTCTGAATTGTTTCTCTCCTCAAATCACTGATTTCTGATTGAGACAAACAGTGTTGTGGTATGACGCTTTGTCGAAATAATGAAAAGTCGGGTGGGACGCCACCTAATCATGTGATGTATGCCATATAGTATGAAAGACTGGCCATCTTGAGTACGAATATGGTTGTCTCATTCACATCTAAATCTTCACTCATTCTTCTTCCTTCAATTTACTAAGTTACAAATTCTCCTAATCGTTTGTGGCATTGTTATTCCTCATTCAGTTTTCTATCAAAGTCATATTCGCAAACTCTCCTATTGCGTAGAGTCTATTCTCTGACGATTTCAAAAAAAATAAAATAGTGTGTCACATGGAATCATACAACAAATATAGATACGACTCCAAACCGATAAATGATGGACATCTGCGGGTAAGGAAGAAGGAATTAATCGATAACATGGACGTGGCGAAGATATCAAGTCAGACAGTTATTCGTGTTACGAGGAGCTCATCAGTACGATAGTTTGCGTTAATATGACGCGGTTCAAATCAAAGGATTTCGATGTGAAATGAATGGTTGGCGAATCGTAACAAATAAATTAATTATAAAATAAAGCAGTAAGGCGGTATGCAAAGCGAATGAGTGTCGGGACAATAATTGGAGATGAAGGGAATTCTGAACACTGAAGCAGGCAGGCAATTAATACGTGAAGCATCCCTTCTTCGCGAAAAGATATTTGTCGTGAAGATTCAAGATTAAATAAATCTTAATTGTAAACAAACTTTGAGAAATTGTGAAGTTCTCTACCTTGAGCAAAATAAGTTATGGTAAATTTAATACCCATAACCGGGTCGGTGACGAAAGTTCGATACGGGAACATAAGTGGAGGTAAAGTAATGGCGATTCGACTGCGAGACCTTTTAAGAAATAAAGAACTGATGATGGAGTTTTTACCCTATTGTGACGATGATAATTAAGACCATGCGTGGTTATTAAAATATAAACAAACTCACTAATGCAATTGAGTGTGTATTGTCAAAGAAGGAGTATTGGTGTAGTTCGTTGAAGGATGCAGCATAATTTTTAAAATTAACTATACCCAATTAGTAATGGTAAGGGATAAGTTAAGAGACTTGCGAAATAAAATATTTCGAAACAACAAGATAAATTTTAAAGTTCGCTAATAAAATTTTGTAATATTGTGAAAGAACTAAGAAAAGTGTGGTTATAGTAATCATTGTTGGTTTAAGACCTTAGTCACATTTCAAAAAGATATATGTTATGCCAATTAATCATACAACTGCTGGTCAGAATGATATAGTTTGACTTATGGTGAATGGATGAATTTGGTTGATGGTGTGGACGATTTGGTTGATTGATGGTGTCGGCTTGAGTCCGACTGGTAGTCAATGATATAGGGGAAGTGCTGCCCAAATTTTCAAGAAATTACCCTACATGTAAGGATAAAGAAGTATATTATCGTTCTCGTCGGTACTCCAAGTAACTGCGATCTCGGATCTTGAGAAAGTTAGTATGCCCAAAACGACTTTATATAATTCGTCTTTGATTCCAGTTAGCTAGACAACACTTGGTTTAAGTGATCAGTTAAAAGAGTTAATTGAACAACTTTACCAACCAATGGTTAGCTAAATAGAGATCGATTCCAATTAGATTGAGTCAAGCTCTAACATGATTTTCAGATCCAAAATCAAAGCGGTTAGCAAGTTGAAGGAAGTGATGGCATTAGCAGGAATCGAAAGTTTAGTAGAATTAGCGTGATGGTACCACAGACATGTGCGAGATTTTATCTAGATGAATACGCTCTTTTCGATAAACAAGAGGAACAGAAAGTAATTGGTACATGCTAGTAAGAAGAAAATTTTCAAGAACTAAATAAGAAAAGAAGGGGAATCAAAAGGATGATAAAGAAATTTTATAAAATAGTTCAGGATATAAGTAAGTGGTGACTGTCAGCTGTGTTAAAACTGATAGGAGAATGAAGTGAAGCTCTGATAATTGAAGATAGAAATTTCATTCAAAGAATGCGTATAAACAGGGGAGATTAAACCCAGGGTATTAGTGGAGAACATTTAAGTAAGAACGTTACAATGAATCTCATATCGAAATTCTTTAGAAATAAAGCAAAGCCCCGAAGATTCTAACGAATGATTTACCAAGGTTACCTCGGGAAATGAGGTAAGAATTTCTTATCAGTTACTGTACGGAGTGGAGCTGGTGTCAAAAGCCCTGAATCGTATAACCCAGTAGGGATGAGATAGTGAATAAAGGCAAACTTCAGAAATATGGAATGAAAGAATAATGAAATAAAGAATACTTCGCGCTAAACAAAAAAAATGATCATGGAGAAAAGAGAAGGGAGGTATGAAGTCACGCATCGGTTATTAGAAATTGTAAGTCTGAAGATAAAATAAATATAGTGTATAAGAAATAATTGGATAGTGTAATTGTATTTATTAATAACATCCCCGCCCATTCAAGAACTAAGGAAGACCAAGTTGAACACCTGGAGATATGCATGCGAAGGGTAAAAGATTAGCAAGTGCGTTCTAAGCTACAAAGGTATGAACTCTGGTTATAATTACTTATGAGCTACGGAAATATGGTTAATTACCAACCAAGCAAGATCCATTCAGAGACAGATGTCTTGAGTAGAAAAGAAAGAGTGAGCATCACTAAGATTGCTGGGGAAAGGACAAAGGAATTGGAAAAGTTAGGAATTGAGAACAGGTTTTGATCCGACTTCTGGATTATACTGATACTTACTTTGTTGTTAGATATCAAAGGTGGTATTAATATAGATGATTGATGTTGACTTCAGTATGGAATGTTGTGAGCATCAAAGTTCATATTGATATCTAATTTGATATGACAACAAAATTAGTATTAGTACCAAGAGTTCGGTTTTGAATAAAGTTATGGTTCATTCTATTTCAAATTAATATTTCCTTTCAGATAGTAAAAGATTTCGCTCGATGAATATACTTGTTAGTGATTTAAAAGAAATTGAAAAATACTACAAAGTGATGAGTTAAATGCAATTATCGAGATTTTCTTTTAATTTTTAGTTTTGAATAGATTTAGAATATTTCGAAGCATCAGACTCCATGAGCTCAGTATATCGGGCGCACACGGATGGAAAGTACAAGAGACCAGCTAAAGGTTCTCGAATACTATTGAAAACGATTATAGGCCAAACTAACCAAACAGAAGGAGACACGAGAAGTAAAGTAGAACAGTCAGGGAAAATGGAAGGTGCATAAATATAAATTATTAAAATTAGAAAGAGAAGCAGATTGGTATAAATTAAGTTAGTCCATCGAGACAATGAGATAGATAGAACGATTACGAATGGGTTGACCCTGTTGTTACATGCATAACGAGTTCATAAGATGTTCAAATGTATATGACTAAGAAGGGTAATTTAGCTCCCTACGTATAAAATGAAGGTTGATTCAGGTTACGTAACTGACAGATTTAATGTCGGTGAGAGACCGTTGAGTTGTGATTAAAGTGATGAGACCGGAGGAATTATAGAAAAGATACTTGGAAAATATCATAGTCAACGTCAGAAAGCAAATACGCCTTGGTCTCAGTGCATCATTTACAAATGAAGAAGACGATTACAGGAACGGTTAAAGAGCCTCAAATGTGATGGGAAGCGATTACAAATTAGGTTATTTGAATGAAGAAACATATGGGGACGAGGTTCAACACCGAGTAACAGTTGGAAATGCACAGAAGTACGAGTTACTAGAATTAGAAAGAAAAAAAGAATTAAGATGTGTTTGCTGGTCCTTCCTAGACAATAAAATAGGCAAGATAAATAGAAGTAAGTTATAGGGCATTTATATGTATATATCCAGAAGGAGTAAGTTAGCTCCACTATATATAGGTGTTAGGGCGAAAACACGCGCTAATAACACACGCAAGTATACGCGTTCACAAGTAATATAGAATACTTTCTAGTTCGGTCCCACAGAGACTCAGACTAATTATTGTTCAATTAAACTCACTCACCAATGTATGATTACTTCTCAATGTTAAGACAATAACACTTAGATTTGATTAACTAATTATTAACTACAATTAATTACTAGAATTAAGCACTTAATTAACTCTTGAATTAACAATATTAAAACACTCATGAGATCACAACTTCATTACTACTTCCTTCAATAGTCATTGTTATTACCCTTAGCATGCAACATTAATCGAATAACACGAAACTGATAAAAGCCAACTTTTATTGTACTAATACCATTCTACCAAACATCCACAATTAAGATAGAAGTTGAATATGCATCAATTATGTTGAGTCCCTATATGTCTACAGAAATTGACAACATAACGATTTAAGCACAAGTTATTCCTTTTGATTACACAGGGTGAATAAAACGGTTAGAGTTACCCAGTAATCATGCATACTCTTACATGAAGCTATGCTAGCATGGCAAGTTCTAAATATCAAGATCCACCGTCGCTTCACAAGAGATTAACACCCTATCTTATATGTTCGCGACGCACATAAGACGAATACGCACAACCAATACTAGATATCATACAGTCATCACACACTAAGGTATTACACAACTAACTAAAGAATTCCATAGTAAATCCGTTACGACCCCATGATCACGATTAGCCCATGATAGCACTCATCGTCATCATGGGTTCATATGAAAGCATGATAATAACACACGAGAATAATAACTAAAACTACTTATATTAAACCAGAGTACGTCACAAGAGTAAATAGGTTCAAAGTAAAGAAAATTAGCATCCAACATTATAATGAAATAAAGAATCACAAGAAAATATGCTTCCTCTTCGTTGCGGTGTGCTAAAACGGTCTTCTTCCTTATCTCCTCGCTCTTCGATTAATACTACGATCCAACCTTTTTGAAACGTCTCTGAAATCTACTTATATATGAGTCTTATAAAACCCAGATAACTCAGAAGTTGGAAGCCAAACAGAAATAAGAGTCTAAAATAATTAATCTGAAAATACGACCCTGCGCGGCCGCTCAGCTTTCCTGAGCGGGCGCTCAGCCCCCTTCTGGAAACTGATATGTTTTTCCTCCATTTCTTCGCTGCAATCTGCTCCTATCTTCCCACTTACAATGCTAAACACACGCCAAGGCTTATTATTGATGAATTCTCTCCCGAGATGTAATTAATACCCTGAAATGCACAAACACTAGAAAAACGCATCAAATACACAAAATACTTGATTTCAAGACACCAATTCAAGCTATTATAAGACGTTCTAAGTGGTATAAAATGCCACTTATCAATAGGAGATGGAAAGTTGAATTGAGTTATACAAGTAACAAATAGAATATGATGTTAGCGAGAGGCTATTAAGGAAAGATTGATATTATACGTTAAAGTTATAAAAAAATTATAAGGTTGAGAGATTAACTTGAGAAAATGAAAGTGATCAACTTGAAAAGTATCAGTATTATTCCTTAGCGTGATTCTGAGGATAGAATCCTTTTAAGGGGGGGAAGGATGTAACATCCGGGAAATATCGTGTAATTATTTGTATCAATATATGATTATTATGTGAATATTATATGAATTTTTGGTGAATTATCTGGTGATTGATAATAATATTTGGATGTTTGTATATAATAAAATGTGAGTATGTTAATTTTAATATGTCCAGAAAAAAATATAGATAATTAAGGTATTTTTCTGGTAATTTATGGAGTGTTATATGATTTTATAATGATTTATGAATTTATTAATTTTTTTCCAGAATAATTATAAAACTATTTTATAAAGCCCGGAATCGTCCGACTTCAACCGTTTTTACATTTTTACAACACGAAACTCTTCCGAAAACTCCTTCCTAATCTAATCTGGTAATTCCGGACATTTTCCGTGTTCTGAATTTTTCGATCCGGATTACGGTTTGACCCGTGCGCGGCCCGCCGCAAGATTTTCGATACGAAAATCATTTCGGTGAATCAACAAAACCCGTATTCTCGAAAGACGGGATATTATTACATTATTTTCGTATAAAGTGTTTTATAAAAAGCCCAGTTTGGATAATTATCCAATACGGGTATCAAATCAGATCATTTTTGTGGTTACTTAGCGGCTAAGTAACTAATTTAACGATCCAAAACGATCCAGAATGAACCAATATTCCGTAAATATAAATAGCATATTTCTTATTTCATTTTATTCGTTTATTCATTTACAACCAGTAAAAGTATAGTAATTACAGAAAAAACCCTAAAAACCGATACGTTCTTGAAAATCAAACACGCAAACGAAGGCGTTACCAAACTCCAATTCAAGCGTGCGATATATCAAAACGAAGCTCTCGAAAAGTACTTTATGAATCAATCAACCATTTCAGTGCAGAAATCAAGGTGATTTTGTTATTTATTTATTTTAATTTGAATTATTTGATGATTAAAATATGAATTTTTGTTCTTAATATTGTTGATATGATTTGATGATTCCATCGTGTAGATAATAATTTTCTGGTCAATTTGGTATATTATATTTCAAAAATAGAGTTCAATAACATATAGAAATTGATGTTTGATTTTCGGATTATTAAATTAGGGTTAAGTCGTTTGAATGTTCTTAATTGAAATTTAGGCATTTTTGATTCAAGGGTTATTAGATGAAATTAATTATACAAGTTTGTAGATCGTAAACAAACGAATCGAATGGTATATATGAAATTAACAGACGATAGCCGGAAGGGTTTCGTCGCAAAATCGAGCCAACGGCGGCGTAAAGTTTCAGTCGATTATTCTGTTCACCTCGTTGATTTTCCAGCCGAATTGATCCTGCAGATCAATTAGTTTTCATAATTAAAATTTCTGTTTATTTAATTTTCTGAAATTAGTTTTATTGATTTTAAATTATAAAAATGAATATTATTAATTATTTTAAATTTGAAATTAAATCTTAGTTATTTAATTAATTAATTTTAAATGATAATTAATTATTTAATTAATCAATTAATTAATTTATTAATTGGTTAATTGATTTAATTAATTATTAATTAATTTTAGTTGATTTAATAATTAGATTTAATTATTTAAAATTGATTTTAAATTCCGAAAAATAGTTTTGAGCTTTAAAATATTATTTTAAATTATTTTCAAGCCTAGATAATTATTATAAAATTATTTTAAAGTCAGATTCGAATATTCGAACCCTATTATTTAATTATAAAATGATTCGGAGACCCATTTTAATTCTAAAAAATATTCAAAAATTTATAATAAATCAACCGTTTGTCCGTTTAATGTGAAACGAACGCCTCTTGACTCAGAAAAATATTCTGCTTTCATTAAAAATACTTTCGAGACCTAATTTCTTTTGTATCAGAAGATAGTTTGGTTTATGAATCATCTTGAGTCGATTATTAATCAATAAAATACCCTTTTGACCCCATTTCAATTCTAACCCTATCGAGACTTATCTTTTGACGATTCAACTTATGTGCTACATGAATTATGTGACTATGTGTTATATGAGATATGTGATACGTGCCTTGTGTGTTTATATATTATGTGAACTATGAGTCCACGTGTCGATTAAACCTTATTATCTGTTATTATCGGGCGGGTAGATGATAAAGATAAATGTATAGACTAGGCAATTATATATTATCAGTTTATTGAATGGTATTATTTATGATAGATAAACATAGTACGAGGTATTTAAAGCCAAACAGAGATTATAAAAGTAAAGCCTGATTAATAGTAAGGAGACGAATGAATTCTGAATAGAGATAAACTTGAAATAGCGATTGTTAAGAAAGGTCAAGTGGCATGTCCAATGGAAATACAGACACATCGGGACTGAGTGAAATAGCAGATAGTTAAAGATGAGAGGGTCACCAATTAAGGCAAGTATTCCTAACCTTTCTCCTAAAAAACTGCAAATATTTATTCGCTCATATTCTAAGTTCAGAATAGTTAAATATTTTTATATTTCGCTGCAATTACTATTATTTATGCAAGTTCCTTTTGATCTTGTTCCTTGATTATCGATTGATCTCTTGAGCAAGTACCCATTCATTCGGGTTATTTGCGAACCCTGATTTGGGATGTTTTGAAATCAAAATGATTTGATATCAAAATACTCTACGGGCTGGACGGTTATTATAAGGACCAGTGATGAGCTGGATCCTATGGGCCGGGGATGGACCGGACCCTTAGGCTATAGTTTGCTGGATACCCCATATATTGGTTAGGTCTATGCAGTTGGGTATATATTCGCACTATCTCCTGACTGATCAGCAGGTTATAGTGCATATGTTGGTTTCTAGTGTCCTGTCTAATTTATTGTTGATCGCCATTAACGACATTCCTTCCCGAATAGTTCATAATTACAAACTCAAACAAAGATTTGATTTAAAAGGATGAAATATTGAAACGATCACTGTTCTTTTACAGAAAAATGTGATTTATGATTAAAGGCCAATGAGGGACGATGTTTTGTTCTCTGAACTATTTAAATATGTAAAGACGTTTTTAAAATCATTCAACAATTGTTTCCAGGAATTTTCTGATCTGATACCTGGAAACCATTTGTGATACTTGCTGGGCATTTTTGGCTCACTCTTGCTTTATAAACTCTTATTCCTTTCAGTAACAAATGAGGACAAAAGTGCATAGCTTTTAATAGGCAGCAAAAGTGGTGAGATTCCAGCTGAAGAAATTTGGAGGTGTCAGAGAGATCAATACAAGGAAATTAGTAATGAGGTAATGAAATTATATTTAGGCATTATAATTTTAGAAGATTAGTTTCTTGTTTCATACCATAACCTGTAAGCGATCCTGAATAATGAGGGGTTGTCTGTATATTTATTTTAATATACAAGTTTTATTATTTAATGTTGTGTAGTGACACACAATCATGACCCCGGAATTGAGGGGTGTTACAGTACCCTAGGCTGGGGATTCCGCCCCTGATCGTCTTGGTCCCTTCTACGATCTTCAAAGTTCTTTCTCCCATTGTTATTCCTATCTCTTCCTTCCCCAGTGTACTTGTTCAAAATTTCTTTCCGAATGAGGAATTCTATTTCATCTTTCAGTTGCCTACACTCATCGGTGCCATGACCAACATCTTTGTGAAATCTACAATATTTGCTCTTGTCTAGCTTGGCGGGATCTGCCTTCAAGGGTTTAGGCCAATGAATATCTTGATCTTTCTCGATTTCCATTAAGATCTGGCTTCTAGGAGCACTCAGCTTAGTGTATTCAACAAACGTTTGCCCAGGTCCACCCTTCTTAGGGGTTGAATCAGGGTGTTGCTCAGTTCTAGGGTACTTGTCCTTAGCGATATATTCCGGATCAGTTTTCCGCTTCTTGCCTCCAGCGGGCTCGTTGCTCACTAAGGTCTTCCTCATGCTCTCTTCCACCTTGATGTACTTCCCAGCCCTATCTTGGAGCTGCAACATGCTTTCAGGGGGCGCTTGGCCAAGGACATCTTGAAGAACTCATCTCTAGTTCCCTGTTGCAGTGGTATCATGACTATCTTGTCATCAAGGTCCAGGACTTTTAAAGCTTCCTTCGTGAAATGATTCAGGTAGTCTCTCAGGATTCCTTCGCTCCCTGCACAATGCTCATGAGGGATGCTGAACTTTTCTCATGCACTCTCCCACTAATGAACTGCCTAATAAAATCCTGACTTAATTCTCTGAAGGTCCCAATAGAGTTCGGGGCAAACGACTATACCATCTTTGAGCCATACCCGACAGGGTTTGAGGAAAAGCCCGACACTTAATATCGTCATTCACGAGTTGCAACAACAGTGCATTGGAGAATGTCCTGACATGATTAGTGGGATCTCCTGTGCCATCATAAGCTTTGATAGTGGGCATCTTTTTTTTTGCTAAATTGATAGTGGGCATCTTAAACTTCCTTGAGAAATGGGCATTCATTATCTCTTCAGTGAATGGTTGAGTAGGATCATCAGGATCTCCAAGGGGATGAAGATTGCTTGGATCAGCTCTCGGGACTACAGCCCTTCTTTGTGACGGACCATCCAGGTTTATGATTGGAGGAGGATTTCTCCCCCTAGGGGGTAATGGGGGCCTGTGAGCCTGGTGCGCCTCCAAGTCGCGCTTCAACCTTTGAATCTCAGCCTCATGGGCCTTGATCCTCTGCTATACTTCTTGGGGATTCACCCCTCGGGTGCTCCTAGGACGTTGGTTACCATAAGCCATCGGCTCTTTGCCAGCACGTCTCCTTCGCGGGGCCACTTCATCATCCGAAGATTCGGAGTCTCTCTCACTATAAGGACCGGAAAATTCCTGATCCTCCGGGATAGGAGCCAAACCTTGTATGTAGGGGGTGTTTGCCCCCGTGCTTCACTCCGTCCAGTATGCCCACTTCCTCCAACCTCGGGGTAAAGGGGCATACCATAAGGGGGGTTAGTGGTCACAGCAGTTGAATACTTATACCCAATGGGTCGAGAATTCACAGGTTTATGTAGTTGTTGAAGTTGGGGATTCATACCTTGAGGAGCCGGGGGAATCGTCCCTTGAGGTTGAGGTTTAGTTGCCCCTACCTGGGCTCCTCCTTGGGTGACGACATAGGTTGAATGCGGAGGTACCTCCACGGTTGACAAAATCGTTTGGGTTATCCCCGCGGGTGTTCCTCCTTCAAGGGCGCTGCTTGTTTTCTATATTCTCGCCATGGTTGTTGTTGTGCTTTGCCACAGACGACGCCAAATGTTATGGATCAAAAACAAGGGTATACTAATCACTGTGTTATTACTATGGAATGTGAGCTTCGAGGCTCGATTTGACTAATCTTGTGTTTCGTGACTCAATCTGCCTTAACAAGATGCCTACATACCTTGCTGATTGCCAAGGATCAAGTCAAAAAACGTAGTTCTGATTTGTGGGGTGAGGCCCCTTATATAGATGTTGGGAGTCCTTGAATAGGACTTGGGTTAGGAGACTTGGTGATCAAATCTAAGAATTAGAATAGACTTTGGCGTCCAAAGAAGTAGGAAGCTGATTTCCTATCCCACCAGGTTCCTTGGAGGCCAATCTACAAGGATTTATTTCTCCACTAGGACTCATCTTACCAGCTGACTTATCCTTTATTAATTAATTACGAAATTAATTAATATTCAGGGTTTTCGGCCTTCTCAAATGGGCCTAGCTGTTGGCCTAATTCTGATATGATTAATGCAACATTAATTATATACCCAAGCCTTATTTTCTTCCATATCAATAAGGTTTTTCTCGATTATGATGTGGTTATAGAAGGTCGGCACTTTTCTGCTGACTTAATCCCTTTTAAGTTAGGAGAATTCGATGTTATATTAGGAATAAATTGGTTGTCAAACCACGAGGCGCAAATAGAGTGCAAAAGTAAGAAGGTGAAGTTGAAGACCAAGGATGGTATCGAAGTGATATTCAAGGGGAAAAGACAAGAGAAGAAATTTCTAACGGCTATTCAGACGAGGAGATTATTACGTCAAGGATGCGAAGCTTATTTGGCTCATGTCAAGGATGTAGAGAGAGAATCCGAAAGGATTGAAGATATTCTGGTAGTAAGAGATTTGCCGACTTATTTCCAGATAAATTACCTGGACTACCACCAGATAGAGAGATTGAGTTTACAATTGATTTGGCTCTGGGAACGGAACCAGTATCAAAAGTTCCCTATCTTATGGCGCCAGTCGAGATGAAGGAATTAGCAGAACAGTTGCAAGAATTATTGGATAAAGGGGTAATACGCCCGAGTGTATCCCCGTGGGGTGCACTGGTGTTATTTGTAAATAAGAAAGATGGAAGTATGAGGTTTTGCATTGATTATCATAAATTAAATAAGTGGACGATTAAGAATAAGTACCCTCTATCGCGAATCGATGACTTGTTTGATCATTTAAAAGGAGCTACGTGTTTCTCCAAGATTGATTTAAGATCCGGGTATCATCATGTTAGATATATTTGAGATGTCATGTCTAATCTGTTGTGTTTAGTTTCAGAACTTAATATCAGGACTTATTGGAAATCAGTACTTACTGAAGTCAGAATTTATATCAGAACTTAAGGTCGTCTGGATTTATATCAGGACTTAAGCGCGGATACTTCAGATAAGGAAAGCAGCTGATTTACAGGAAATGATCATGACTAAAACAATAGAAGATATGAATAGAGAGTTAGAAGACTAGAAGAGTTGTAGAAGATAATATCTGATTGATATATTTTAGGAGACACAATTATATTCCATAACAATTAAAAGATATCTTGTAACTGTGTAGTATATAAACACAGCTTAGGGTTTATACTATATGTGTTATCATCACGAGAAAGATTATACATTGTAACCTAGCAACTCTTAGTGATATTGTTCATCACTGAGAGAGAACAACAGTTCTATTATAACATAGTTTATTATATTGAATATACTTGAATACTGTTACATACTTGTGTTGATAAATCGATTTGATTGTATAAACACTATATTCAACCCCCTTCTATAGTGTTGTGTGACCTAACACATCAGCTAAAGATTAAAGCGGAGGATGTACCCAAGACGGCGTTTCGAACAAGATATGGACACTACGAGTTTTTGGTAATGGCGTTTGGTATGATGAACGCGCCAGCCACATTTATCGATCTTATGAATAGAGTGTTCAAACAATATTTAGATAAGTTCGTTATAGTGTTTATTGATGATATATTGATTTATTCCAAGACGGAGGAAGATCATATAGAGCATTTGAGGATTTCCTTGGAAATTTTGAGAAAAGAAAGGTTATATGCCAAGTTTTTGAAGTATGAGTTTTGGTTTAAATCACAAAATCCTTGTTTTCATTGTGATAGTTTATGGCATTCTATTTATACTTGTAAGGAATAACATAGTTTGTACTATGATTATTATTAAATAAAACCTTCTTTAAAGAAAGTTAGTGTAATTTCTTTTAGTGTAAATTCTGATGCAAAGTCTGATATAAAGTCTGATAAGAAGCATGTTAGCATAAACTCTAAAACTAAATCCGCTGCAAATGCTAACAAACTTAAAAAGGCCAAAGGATTCAAGCAAGTCTGGGTCCTTAAAACTAACCAATAGTGGTCTTTGTGATTGCAGGGCAACAGGAAAAACATCCTAGTTCTGGACAGTGGATATTCAGGATATATGACTGGAAATAAAGCCCTGCTATCAGAATTTGTGGAGAAATCTGGCCCAGGAGTTTCTTATGAAGATGGCGACATGGGAAAAACTCTAGGATATGGCAATATCAATCTTGGGAATGTCATAATTAAATCAGTAGCTCTTGTCTCAGGACTTAAACACAATCTTCTAAGTCTGAGTCAAATCTGTGACAAAGGTTATCATGTGGATTTCTTTGAAGAACACTGTGAAGTTGTAAGTAATTCTACAGGCGGAGTGGTTTTGAAAGGTTACATACATGGTAACATATATGAAGCAGACTTTCAACAAACTCTGATGGTTCTGCAATCTATCTGTTAAGTAGAGCATCAATTGAAGAAAGCTGGAATTGGCACAAGAAACTCTCTCATTTAAATTTCAGCAACAAAAATGAGCTAGTAAAGAAAGATCTTGTGAGAGGACTACCAAAATCAGTATTTGCTCCTAATGGCCTTTGTGATTCATTTCAAAAGGCAAAACAAAGAAAATCTTCATTCAAGAGCAAAACTGAATCCTAAATTCTTGAGCCTTATCACTTACTGCATGTTGATCTATTTGGTCCAGTCAATGTCATGTCCATTGCAAAGAAGAAATATGCTATGGTTATAGTGGATGAGTTCACAAGATACACTTAGGTGTATTTCTTGCACAAGAAAAATGAAACTGCATCTACTCTAACTGATCATGTCAGGTAGCTGGATAAGTTGGTCAAAGATTCTGTTAAAATCATAAGATGTGATAATGGCACTGAGTTTAAGAATTCAATCATGGAAGAGTTCTGCAAAGAGCATGGAATAAAGTAGCAATTTTCTGCACCTGGAACTCCACATCAGAACGGAGTTGTAGAAAGAAGAACAAGACTCTCATTGAAGCTGCACGAACTATGCTTGATGAAGAAAAGCTACCAACCTACTTTTGGGCTGAAGCTGTGCAGACTGCTTGTTTTGCACAGAATGCTACACTCAAGCATGGAAAAACACCATATGAGATGGTGAAGAAAAAGAAGCCAAATCTGAAATACTTTCATGTATTTGAATGCAAGTGTTTTGTTCTTAAGACTCATCCAGAACAGCTGTCAAAATTTGATCTAAAAGCCGATGAAGGAATTTTTGTTGGATATCCACTTTCCACAAAAGCCTTCAGAGTCTATATTTTAAGAACAATGGTTTTCATGGAATCTATCAATGTATCTTTTGATGATAAAAAGATTACTGGACTTGAAGATTTCAATGATCATGATCAGCTGATATTTGAAAATGAAGATTTAAATTCTGATTCTGCAAATTCTGATGACCTAAATCCTGATCCTGTAAGTTCTGACGGGTTAAATTCTGATGTCATTGAAACTATGGTAATTACTCTAAAGGAAAATGCACCTGTTCAGGGGGAGCAAGTTAATGATTCTACCACATCTCAAGACTCTCAAGAAGCATCAGAACCTGTCACTGGTTCTTCAAGTTCTGATTCATCAAGTTCTGATGAGCCAAATCCTGATAATTCTGGAAACTCTGATTCTTCAATTCCTGAAGGATCCAACTCAAATTCTGAAATTTCAGAGAGCATAACTTTAGGGGGAGAATCAGAAAATGCTGATGGAGACAGCATAGATCATGGGGGAGGATCCAGTTCTAGAGATCAACTTCCATCTGCAAGGGAGTGGACCAAATCACACACACCTGACTTAATAATTGGAGATCCTGAAGCAGGTGTCAGAACTAGAATAACAACATCAAATGAATGTCAATATCATTCCTTTCTATCTCAGACTGAACCAAAAAAGTGGATGAAGCTCTTCAAGATGCTGATTGGGTGCAAGCAGTGCAGGAAGAGTTAAATGAATTTGAAAGAAATAAAGTCTGGACCCTGGTGCCAAGACCAAAGAATAGATCAATTGTTGGCACAAAATGGGTGTTCAGAAACAAAACTGACAGTGATGGCATAATTACAAGAAATAAAGCAAGGCTGGTTTCTAAAGGTTACTCTCAACATGAGGGTATTGATTATGATGAAACATTTGCTCCAGTTGCTAGATTGGAAGCCATAAGAAACTTTTTGGCTTATGCTGCTCACAAGAAGTTTAAAGTCTTTCAAATGGATGTGAAATGTACTTTTCTCAATGGAGAATTGGAAGAAGTGGTATATGTTGAACAATATCCAGGCTTTGTTGATCCAAAATTTCCAAATCATGTCTACAGGCTTGACAAAGCACTTTATGGCCTTAAGCAAGCTCCAAGAGCATGGTATGAGACTTTAGCTCAATTCCTTTTGGAAAGTGGATTTAATAGAGGAACAATTGATAAAACACTGTTCTACCTCAACCATGGAAATGACTTACTTTTGGTACAAATATATGTTGATGATATCATCTTTGGTTCTACAAATGCCAAACTCTGTGAAAGGTTTGCAAAGCTAATGCAGTCAAGATATCAAATGAGTATGATGGGAGAACTTATTTATTTTCTGGGATTTCAAGTCAATCAAAATGAAGAAGGTACTTTCATAAATCAATCCAAGTACACCAGAAATTTACTGAAGAAATTTGGAATGCAAGACTGTTCAACTGCATTCACTCCCATGGCCACTGCAAACAAGTTAGATAAAGACACTAGAGCATCAGTAGCTATTACTAACTACAGAGGTATGATTGGCTCTTTACTCTATTTAACTGCTAGTAGACCTGATATCATGTATGCTACCTGTCTTTGTGCAAGATTTCAGGCGGATCCAAGAGAACCTCATCTAATAGCTGTGAAAAGAATTTTCAAGTACCTCAAGGGTACAGCTGATCTAGGATTGTGGTATCCTAGGGAATCAAATTTTAAGCTAATAGATTACTCAAATGCAGATTTTGCAGGATGCAAAATAGACAGGAAAAGCACTAGTAGAAGCTGCCAATTTTCTTGGAGGCAGATTGGTTTCTTGGTTTAGCAAGAAACAAAAATCAATTTCCACATCAACTGCAGAAGCGGAATATATTGCTGCAGGAAGCTGTTGTGCACAGATTCTTTGGATGAAGAATCAGCTACTGGTCTATGGGTTAGAATTTTCTAAAATACCCATTTACTGTGATAATCAAAGTGCTATTGGTATGACAGGTAATCCAGTTCAATACTCAATGACAAAGCATATCAGTATTAGGTACCATTTCATAAGGGAACATGTGATGGAAGGTATAGTGGAATTGCATTTTGTTCCAACAGATCAACAACTAGCAGATATCTTCACAAAACCACTATGTGAAGCTACTTTTACAAGACTGGTAAATGAACTTGGAATGGTTTCAGGTTCTTTCTCAAAATCTGCTTAGTTTTAGTTCTCATGCATCAGACTTTATGATCAGTGTTTACAGATTGTCTTATCTTCATGTAATCTGTGCTTAAAATGTATGATATTAAATACTGATTGTTATCTGATGTGATTCAATATACTCTGATAGTGTTTTGAATATTCTGTGACTATTCAATCCAATGAGGATTATTTGTTAGATGCTGACGTAGTTGTCTTTAATAAACTGTGTATCCCATGTTTGAATTAGTTATTTATGTGGAAATCCATAACACAAGCAAACTCTAATTCTGATCTTAGTGAAATTTACTGTGTATCTTATTACTAAGTCACAAACTAGATTATTGCTTCAAATTCTGATGTCAGTAAATCTCAAGGATGAACTACATGCTTGATAAACCTCACTTATCTGAAGAAAGCAAAAAAAGAAAAATTGAAGTCAGGTACTCCTTTGAGATCTAGAGTAAATATGTGAAAGGGAAGACCCAAGTGCATTACTGGTATTAAGTTATATGCATTAGAAAAGCAAATAAATTTTTCTTGGTGACTTTTCACATTCTCTGATTATTGGAGACATACTCTGATAATAGCATAAATTCTGATAGCAGTTGTGACTCATTTATACTGAGAAGCCACTGTAAAAAGAATGTCAAAAGATGCATAAAATGAGCACAAACAGTTGAGGTGGACTCTTGCATAAATTTATTCTATAGTAGACTTCAAAATTAAAGACAGATTTTAAGCACTTTTCTTAGTTATGCCTTATTTCTAAGATATACTGAAGTTTATCGGACTTTAATCATTATCTGATCATTTGCAAATGCACACACTCTCACTCCATATGAATGATGAAAATTACTGTGGTGATTAAGTTGTTTTTGACAAACAGTTAAGTATTATTTGCATAAATTTTGAGGACAAGTTCAGATGATTAAACTCTGAATAAACCAGTCAGTATTTGTGTGAAGAATCACAGAAACAGACATTCACTTTTTGAGTACTGAAGTCATGTTCTGATGACCGTTAAATTCTGATAATAGTCAAGTTCTGATGCAAATCCTGATGGAAACTCTGATGCTTATGTGGCATTATTTAGTTACTTGGCTTATTTTTAGTATTTACTATAACAATTATATTTTGTCAGGAAATAATTAAGTGAGATAAAAACAGTGATAATCATTTGGTTTATGGGTTGCATGTTTGTTTTAATAACAACATGTGAGCAATAATTACTACTTAATTCCCGTGCCCACTAACTACTATTTTGACTATTTACTGGATGACAGGTGTAAAATGTCTGTTTTACTTCCAAAAAGAGCCGTTGAGTGGAAAGAGTATAAATATTACAGACAAAAGATTACCCAAATCTTTTACTTTCTCTCTTACTTACTCTCTTATTTCTTTTACTCTCTCTCTCTCTCTCTCTCTCTCTCTCTCTCTCTCTCTCTCTCTCTCTCTCTCTCTTTTACTCTCTATTTTCTGACGGACTTCCTTACAGGGATTTTAACAAACACCTTGTGAACACACATTTTTTCACTTATTTCTTTACAGAAATGGCACTCAAAGATTTAATCTATGATGGAGCCAAGTTTGTTTCTAATAACTACATGGCTATTCTATCTAAGGACGAGGCTCCTTCAGAACTTCATTTCGTCCAAGACTTTCTTGCTCGAAGTGAAATAGGTTATACACTGATCCAAACCCAGGTACTCTCAGGCAAGCAAATACTGGAGTTTTGGAGGACTGGTGTTTATGATGATGGTGGAAAAGCTGGGTCCCCAAGTATTATCTTTACAACAGGGGAGGATGAGCATGTGGTGACCTTGTCAACTGTTCGACAAGCACTACATTTTCCAGAAGATTGCATCGGCAATAAATGATGGCAAATCTAGGCTATGAAAAGTCTTTGGCAAAGCTGGGACAATTGAAGAGACCCCACATCAGGAGGGAGTGGAGTTTTTTCTTTGACTGTATTACAAAATCTTTTGCCAACAAGTGCTCAAACTTTGATGCTATACCCATAATGAGTCAGCAAATCGGGTATGCTCTTTTAAATCAAACACATTTTGATTATGCAAGTGCTGTTTTAGGGTTTATTGGTGATAGGATGAAAGAAGATAGCAATATAGTCTATTTTGCTAGATTTTGTCAACTTATTTATATTTTGTGTTGTCCTGATACACCAGGACCCTTTAGTGAGACACTTGAACCCTTTAAGCTACACAAAAGGGCTTTCACTGACTTATTATCTACTGATAATAAGAAGACTACACTAAGACCCCTTAAAATTCCTCAATCAGTTAAACAATTCTTAGTAAATGTTGATCCACACACTTACAGTTCCATATATCCTGATATAGCACCAGTACCATCTCAACCTTCATCAGCACCTACAACCAATACACAACCAGCTCAATTCTTTCAACCTCAACCACAGCCAACCATCAGAACTTATTTCCAACCTGCTCAATCATCTCACCCACAACCTTCTGCTACAACATCAAGACCCAAACCTACAAGGGCAAAATCTGTTCCTAAATCTCCACCAAGGAGAAGAAGGATGATTTTAAGGGATGAATCTGATGAAGAAGAGGAGCAAGTCCAGATTCATGCATCAGAACCTGTGATAGTAGATGCTGAAGTAGAAATTTTTCAGAAGGAGGTAGTAGCTGAGAAAGATATTTCTCAAAAGGAAACTGAAGCTGAGAATTCTGGTATTTTAAAGAGGAAAAGTGTTGGGTTTTAATCGCAGCGGAGGCAAGGTAAAACACTTTCACACATATAAAATCCAAATAAAAGCATATAAATCATGATTAAAACATATGAATCGATTACTAACCTTTAATAGCGATCCAAAAGCAACGATCGGAGATCCTTAGCAGCTGCTCCTCAAACGTGAAGCACTCCACCGGTATCCACCAAGAAAACGACATTAAGGAGGAGGAGGAGGTGGAGAGTATTAGGTTTTACTAAAAATTTTGGGTTAGAATAAAAATAGGGTTTATAATAGTATATTTATAGGCAAAATTTGCAGCTGAAATTTTCCCATAAAATATTATTATTATTAACCCTTTTATTATTCTCATTAATAATTAAAACACCTTTTAATTATTAAGTCTTTTTCTAAACACTTTAGAAATAATTCTCTCTCTTGATTTAATTTCCAAAAATTAAATTCTTAATTAATAATATTAAGAACTTTTCTTAATTAATTTATAATCAATTAAATCTAATTTAATCAATTATTAAATTTGCCAATTAATTATTTATTTCATAAATAAATAATTATCAGCCATTATTAATTAATTCCTCCACCATTAAATCATTCTCTTTTTATGTGTGACCCTGTAGGTTCAATATTAAGCCGGTAGTAGAAATAAATAATAATAAAACTATTTTATCATTATTTATATAAATTCTCTAATTTATTAAATATGATTAATTAATTAATAATATTTATTCTACATCGTGAGGGATACTTCTCAGCATATCGCGACTATCCGGATAATACGAATTCACTGCTTAGAATACCAAGAACCTATTCAGTGAATAGTTACCGTACAATAAATTCCTTCTACCCTACAATGTCCTGATTAAATACAAGGCATGGATCTTGTGTCAAGCCTATCTAATTTAATCACTTGCTTACCATTTACTATGCTTAGTTCTATACAAATTAGAAACTCCTTTCTAATTTCATTCACTCTGGCCAGAGATTCCTGAAGTAGCATAAGTGGATCAGCCTTGAACATTCGCTTCCTTCACTGGAAGGGGTAGATCCTTTATTGATCATACACTATCTTCGTGTACAAATTCCTATACCCAGTAGAGCCCTAATAATTGTCCCTGGAGACTAAGAACTAAACCAAAGCATAGTTCAGTGTACACAAGATGACTATGATGACCTCAAGTCTAAGGATACTTGTACAACTATCACTATGTGAACAACTGCTGACACGTGAGTGAACTCCATCAGTTGTTCAGCTGTGCGAGTCATGTTCAGTGAACTTATTCTATAATAAGCACCTACATACTAGCTATAGTGTCACCACACAAATGTCTATGAGAACAGACATCCTTCATAATGAAGCAAGCATAGTATGTACCGATCTTTGCGGATTATTAATTACCAGTTAGTAATCCTATGATCAGGAACTATTTAAGTTTAGAGTTATCTTTTAGGTCTCACTATTATGATCTCAACATAATCCATAAAAAGCTTTACTCTAAACTATGGTATATCTTATTTAAACACTTAAATAGATAGAGCCCGTAATAAAAACAAATCAAGTCTTTTATTAATATCAATGAAATCAAAACAGATTACATAAAAAGTTATTCCTAAATCCTAATACATGATTGGACTTGGGACATATTCCTTTCAATCTCCCACTTGTACTAAAGCCAATCACTCTGGTATCTAATACCCATCTTGTCTTTATGACGATCAAAGTGACTTTCATAAAATAGCTTTGTGAGTGGGTCTTCTATGTTGTTATGTGTGTCAACTCTAATTCAATACAACACAAGAAATGTTATCGCGCTCCCACTAACCCTTTTGTAGACACATGGTTCATCTACGTTTTTCATAAAACCAAACTCTTTGATTGTCTCATCAATACGGATGTTCCATCTACGAGAAGCTTGCTTTAAACCACATATGGTTCGCAGCAGCTTACACACTAGGTTTTCATTTCTCTTGGAAAGAAAACCATCTGGCTAATTGCCAGATCTCATAGTCGTAGTAAGCAGCAATCGCAAGCAAAATCCGAACTGATTTTAATAGGGCTACAGGTAAAAGGTTTCATCAAAGTCAATCCATTGCCTTTGTTTGAATCCTTTTCCCAAAAGCCTGGCCTTATTGGTCTCCACCTGGCCATCTCCTCTAATCTTTCTTTTGTATCCCGTATACATAGATTTCATTCCGGATTTCATGGCACTATGCCATTTCTCTGAGTCAACACTACTAATAGCCTCATTATAGGTCACAGGGTCGTCATCATCAATGATCGACAACTCATTGTCATTCTCAATGACAAGGCCATATTACCTCTTAGGTTGGCGAGACACTCTCCCTGACCTACGAATGGGTTGTTCCACAGAAGGTTGTTCAGTCAGAACAGGTGTTTCCACTTGATCCGTAGTAGTTTGTGCTTCTTGAACTTCATCAAGTTCAATTTTGCTCCCACTGTTTCCTTCAAGGATAAACTCCTTTTCCAAGAAGGTAGCATATTTGGAGACAAACACCCGATGATCGGTGTAAAAATAATACCCTAAAGTCTCTTTAGGATATCCCACAAAACTATATTTTACGGATCGATATTCCAGCTTATCTGGGTCAACTTACTTGACTTAAGCTGGACATCCCCAAATCTTAACGTGTTTAAGACTCGGTTTCCTTTCTTTCCATATCTCATACGGAGTTTGAGGAACAGATTTGGAAGGCACCTTATTCAGTAACTATGCTGAGGTTTCCAATGCATAACCCCATAGGAATACTGGAAGATTTGCATAGCTCATCATGGACCGAACTATGTCTAACAAAGTTCGATTTCTCCTTTCAGATACCAATCTGGAGGCGTCCATTGGGAGAGTATACCATTTACTTTGAGATAATCCAGAAACTCTCCATTCAAGTATTCACCACCTCGATCTAATCGAAGAATTATAATACTATGTTTGGTTTGTTTCTCCACTTCATACTTATACTCTTTGAACTTTTCAAAGGCTTCAGACTTGTGTTTCATCAAACACATATCTGAATCTAGATCTATTATCCATGAATGTAATGAAGTATGAAAATCCACCCATGGCTTGCGTAGACATTGGTCCACATACATCTGTGTGTACCATTCCTAGCAAATTTGCAGCCCTCTCTCCATGTCTACTAAATGGAGACTGCAGTGCCACAATGAAGTGAGATTTTCATCATCCCTTTTCTTTTATTAGTTTGTCCAATCTGAATTAAATTATGTCACATTTATACAGACCATTATTTAAAGTACCACGTCCATAAAGAATATTATCTCTAAGAATAGAACATTCATTATTCTCAATAATAAATGAAAATCCAGCCAAGTCTAACATGGGAATAATATTCCTCACAATCGAGGGAACAAAATAAAAATTATTTAAAAAACAATAATCTTGCCCGTAGGCATATGTAAATGAAATGATTCTACATCTTCAGCAGCAACTCTTGCTCCATTTCCCATCAGTAGAATCACCTCCTCTTCCTCAAGAGTCCTACTTCTCCTTAGTCCCTGCAACAAATTTCAGATATGAGAACCACAGGCGGTATCTAATACCCAAGTAGAAATTTGATTTATTGACATATTCACTTCTATCATGAACATACCTGAATCAGAAGCGGTAGTCTCACTACCCTTCTTCTTCTTCAATTCTGCAAGGTATACCTTGCAGTTCCTCTTCCAGTGCCCCACCTTGTTACAGTGAAAGCAAACAACTTTGCTCTTGGGGTCTTCAGCTTTTGGTGGAACCGGCATTTTCTCACCTACTTTCTTCTTCTTGGAAGGTTTCCTCTTCCTTTTCTTAGGATTGGAACCTTCACCAATTAGAAGAACAGAACTCTTCTTAGGGGGAAAATTCGATTCCGCAGTCTTCAACATGTTGTGGAGTTCAGGCAGGCTGACATCCAACTTATTCATGTGAAAGTTCACAACAAACTGCGAGAACAAACTCGGAAGCGATTGCAAGACCAAGTCTTGGCTAAGCTCCCCATCCATGGCAAAACTAAGTTGTCCAAGACGTTCAATCAAATTGATCATCTTAAGTACATGGTCATTCACAGATGATCCCTCAGATATCCTACAACCGAACAGCTCCTTCGATATCTCATATCGAGCTGTCCTCCCTGCCACATCATACAACTCTTGTAGATGCATGAGGATAGTGTGAGCATCCATATGTTCATGTTGCTTCTATAGCTCAATATTCATGGAAGCTAGCATGATGCATTGAGGAACATTTGCATCATCTACCCACTTACGATACATAACATGTTCATCATTATGTGCATCACTAGCAGGTTCAATAGGCTTAGGTGAGTCAATCACGTATTCCAGCTTCTCAATCCTGAGAACAATTCTCAAGTTTCGAAGCCAGTCAGCATAATTAGGACCAGTCAACTTGTGAGCATCCAGTATGCTCCTGAGTGATAGTGCAGAAGACATAATATATATTGTAAATCTGTAAATGATAAACACATAACAACACTTAGCAAATATTCAACTTCATTTTAAAAAACACTATATGAATAGGGTCTTTATTCATAAGTGGCTCCCACTAGTTTACCTAATTTATTCAACCCCCTACGTGAAAAATTAAGCATTCATAATGCTAGTGGGAATAGGGATCCTACATTCCATTACACAACCCCGGCTGTAGCACGAACCGCCATGTAATGTTAAATAGGCAGACAACTCTTGTCAATTACATCTTATGTTATTCCATAATCAAACTTTAGCCTCTTTAATACTTGAGTCACGGTTGTGGCACGACAAACTCAATATTCTAAGTCAAGTCTAACCCAACATTCCGTACATTTGAATCAGTCTCCAACGGCCCACGGCTGTGGCACGTACCGACCTTTAGATTCTAATTCAACGTACACATCTCTATGTAATAGACAAGTATTTCTTATTTCAAAATCAAAGCCCTCGGCTGTAGCACGAACCGACAATGATTTAAAAATAAGAACTACTTTCTATCATGTTGGAAGGCTATGACCGAGACAAGCCCGTTGTATCATTGACCAATTACTACTTGATATTATTTAATTTTAGAGGGATTATATTACGTTACAATCATAATCATATTATAAAGAGATTCTTCCTTTTAAATTAAATATTTAAATCAATAATCAATAATCAGAAGATTCCCAGATCGGGTGGAGCATTGTCAAGAGGCGTCACTTAATAACCCTTTCTTACAGATAGAAATCTGTTGTTGACAGAATCATCCTTTCTCTCATATTGAAAATTCATATTCAATTAAGTGTTTCATAAACACAAGAATCTCATGATTGTATTCATAATATTATTATTAAGGTTATGAAACAATTTCACTATACTAGATTGTCTAACAAGCGCCTTATGTTCATTTAAGTTCACCTAAATCTATCATCGCATGATAAACTAAGCATATATCACATATATCAACATGAATAAACATCAAGGTAGGCATGTTACATCATCTAGCATATTGGTCTAAGCATTATACATCTCTATGTATCACATGAAGCATTTAAAAGCAATTAAAACAGTCAAAAACAGCTTTAAAACACTTTCGGAAATATAAACAGTTCAAAACTTTTATATAAACTAAAATTTGATCACTCCATTAGATCCGTCTCGGAAAAATGAATCCAACGATATATTGCACGCCCAAAACGGAGTTACGAAACTCCCAAAAAATCAAATTTAATGTGGACAGTCGGGCTGTAACGCATTACAAGAACGCGTTACAAGCCCTGTAACGCATTCCGGTGATGCGTTACAACCCTTTTAAGCCATTAAAAGGTGTAACGCATTCCGTGAATGCGCCACAGGGTGTAACGCATTCCCGGAATGCGCGACACCCTTTCTTCTGCATTTCTCTGCCTGTCAGAACAGCCGCCGTCTTTTCTCGCACGGATTTGCGTGCCGCCGTCCCTGTCAACTCTGTACCTTTGCTTTGCTTTCAACAGACAACAGCAGACAAGCAGCAGATGCATAATATATATATATACTTACAATTTATATATATATATATGATTATTTAATTACGAATTTAATTGCAACAACTTCAAAAATTCATAATAAAAAATCTATACATCATAAAATTATAAAAAAAATACCCAGACGATCTACAACACTTGTAGAACCCAGATCAACATTCAAAATTATTCTGAGAAACGATTTCTCATCAGACATAATTAATCCATAATATAACTTGTAAAAATAATAATTAATTCATACAAGCACATAAAATTCTGAAATTTTTACCACAGATCTATATGCATACAACCTATGCTCTGATACCATTGTTGGATTTTAATCGCAGCGGAGGCAAGGTAAAACACTTTCACACATATAAAATCCAAATAAAAGCATATAAATCGTGATTAAAACATATGAATCGATTACTAACCTTTAATAGCGATCCAAAAGCAACGATCGGAGATCCTTAGCAGCTGCTCCTCAAACGTGAAGCACTCCACCGGTATCCACCAAGAAAACGACGTTAAGGAGGAGGAGGTGGAGAGAATTAGGTTTTACTAAAATTTTCAGGTTAGAATAAAAATAGGGTTTATAATAGTATATTTATAGGCAAAATTTTCAGCTGAAATTTTCCCATAAAATATTATTATTATTAAACCATTTATTATTCTCATTAATAACTAAAACACCTTTTAATTATTAATCCTTTTTCTAAACACTTTAGAAATAATTCTCTCTCTTGATTTAATTTCCAAAAATTAAATTCTTAATTAATAATATTAAGAACTTTTCTTAATTAATTTATAATCAATTAAATCTAATTTAATCAATTATTAAATTTGCCAATTAATTATTTATTTCATAAATAAATAATTATCAGCCATTATTAATTAATTCCTCCACCATTAAATCATTCTCTTTTTATGTGTGACCCTGTAGGTTCAATATTAAGCCGGTAGTAGAAATAAATAATAATAAAACTATTTTATCATTATTTATATAAATTCTCTAATTTATTAAATATGATTAATTAATTAATAATATTTATTCTACATCGTGAGGGATACTTCTCAGCATATCGCGACTATCCGGATAATACGAATTCACTGCTTAGAATACCAAGAACCTATTCAGTGAATAGTTACCGTACAATAAACTCCTTCTACCCTACAATGTCCTGATTAAATACAAGGCATGGATCTTGTGTCAAGCCTATCTAATTTAATCACTTGCTTACCATTTACTATGCTTAGTTCTATGCAAATTAGAAACTCCTTTCTAATTTCATTCACTCTGGCCAGAGAATCCTGAAGTAGCATAAGTGGATCAGCCTTGAACATTCGCTTCCTTCACTGGAAGGGGTAGATCCTTTATTGATCATACACTATCTTCGTGTACAAATTCCTATACCCAGTAGAGCCCTAATAATTGTCCCTGGAGACTAAGAACTAAACCAAAACATAGTTCAGTGTACACAAGATGACTATGATGACCTCAAGTCTAAGGATACTTGTACAACTATCACTATGTGAACAACTGCTGACACGTGAGTGAACTCCATCAGTTGTTCAGCTGTGCGAGTCATGTTCAGTGAACTTATTCTATAATAAGCACCTACATACTAGCTATAGTGTCACCACACAAATGTCTATGAGAACAGACATCCTTCATAATGAAGCAAGCATAGTATGTACCGATCTTTGCGGATTATTAATTACCAGTTAGTAATCCTATAATCAGGAACTATTTATGTTTAGAGTTATCATCTTTTAGGTCTCACTATTATGATCTCATCATAATCCATAAAAAGATTTACTCTAAACTATGGTATATCTTATTTAAACACTTAAATAGATAGAGCCCGTAATAAAAACAAATGAAGTCTTTTATTAATATCAATGAAATCAAAACAGATTACATAAAAAGTTATTCCTAAATCCTAATACATGATTGGACTTAGGACATATTCCTTTCAAAAAGAACTTCAAGTTCTGATGCTGCTAAAGCAACTCCTCGACCATCCAGGAGATCAAATAAAATGAGAGTGGGAAGGCATATGGCAAAACCTCTATCTGAGGATGCTCAAGAAGCTGAGGAAGGGGATCAGGAATCTCTGATCTCATCAAGACCAATAGTGATTGAAGCCTTGCCACCTCCATCTCAATCTAAAAACACTATTCCAGACACAGTGATCACACTTCCTGTCTCTCCTATCAAAGAAAATATTCCAGTTGAAGATTCAGGATTAAGTCCTGAAATCGACATTCATAGGCTGATCATTCCTTCTGTTCTATTTTTGGAAGCTCCACAAGGACAAGTGACAACTCCACCTGTTTCTCCACTACATGCTAAAGTTCCAAATACTCACATTCTGGATGTGGAAACAGATGAAGTTGTACCAGAATCTCCAACAGCCACACACACACTTGTGTTGTCAGAAGATGAAGAGTTTCTTGCAAGTTTTAAAGAGTCAGCTCCAGTTAACACACCAGCTCAAGTTCTTGGAAATGAGGCATTGATTAAAAAGTTTGTTAAACAAGATGTTCCTGTTCCATGGGAAGAAACTCATAGAGGAGTTGAATGGACCAAGAAGTGGAATGAATCTGATTTTGTTCCAAGCTCCAAAGTTCTATCAGAACATATTGCTAAAGTTGATGAGTTGATGACAAACTCTGACTTTAAAGCTCAACTTAAAGTCACAGCTCTCAGTACTAAAAGCCTTCAAGGTCAAAACTCCATTACTCATGCTAAGGTTGAGAAACTACAGGAAAATGATGATAAGCCGGACCTGATGATCAAGCTGGACAAGAACAGGTTTATCAGACCTATTCATGAGAAAGTAGAGGCTATTGAGAAGGTTCAAGAAAAGCAACAGGCCCAACTAACTGAGGTCCTGCAAAATCAAGCCTCTCAACAAGCTCAACTAAATGAAATTCAATCTTCAGTAGAACTTCTTTTATCTTTACTCCTACCAGATGATGCCAAAATGGGGGGGAAGGTAATGAAGAACAAATGCTCAACTAGTCAAGTACTGAAGAAGAAGGATGATAAGGAAGATGACCAGGGAAACCCAAGAAAGGGTCAAGGTCAAAGGCAAAAGGCATTGTGATCAAGGTAATGTCAAATTCTGAGGCTTCAAAGTCCAAGACAAGATCACAAGTTGAAGTTGATCCCAAGGATAAAGGGAAATGAAAGATTGATGAACCAACAAAGCCACAACAGATGAAGATTACTCAAATCCTGATAAAACCAATGTGCAAAATGGTTCAAGTTTATGATGATACAGCTGCTGAAGATGAAACTGTTTAAACTCTGTAAAGAAGGAAGATGACTGAAGAATCCAAGACAACCTCTGACACATCTCAAGTTGTTCAGATTGAAGAATAACAAACTACAGACAAAGCAGAAAATTCTGATCAAGTCATCAAAACATCAACCTCTGACAGTGCTCAAGTTGATTTGAACAAATTGACAGTTACTGATAAGAGAAAACTCTTAAGCAAGAATGTTAATCCATCATATCCTAAGAAAAGCCAGTTGCTATCTGATTTCATGACTGTTGGATTGAAAGCCAGAGAAGCAAGAGACAGAGCTGGATTAGGTTCTGAAGAATCCAAGATCAAGATAGGAGTTGACGTACTTACAAGAGATCCATTCTTATTGACTGACAAACCTCTATAATAAGTTACACAGAAATACCTTGATAAGGTTATATCTGTTCAAGTGGTACTGGATGCTCATGATAAAAGTAATGTCAAAGAAAAGCTGATTCTGTTTCTTGAAGATGGAAGAACATACAGGATGTCAGAATCAGATGTGCTGAACAAATCTCTTAAAGAACTTCAATTCTTTCATTATCTTTGGAGATAAAGTCTGAGATTACTAGGAGACGGTCAAATTTCATCATGAAGACTATAAGGGATAAAGCAAGAATTTATGGATCAAGGGTTACAGAATTCATTCCAAACATTATTGAAGATGATGGATGTGAAATTTCAATGAAGAAGAATTCTGCTAAACTTGAGGTTATTCTGAAAGAGAAACGTCTGTGCTATAATGAAGACTCATCTCATCCAAGAGTAATCATACTTGGTGATGGTTTAGAAAGAAATCATATCTCAACTGCAATCTACCAGATTGGAAGTCAGGGTGAAGAATTGAAGCAAGTCAAAGCTACACTAGCTCAAGTCCTGAGGAATGCAAAAGAGAAGCTGATATCAAACTTTGTTAAGAATCACTTTGGATTCAGATTAACTCAGTAAGATTGGTAAAAGCTACAAGGATTGTAAGTTATAGTTAGTTGGCTAATTAAACTCTCATTGCATTTGTACTTAAATGTTTTTGACATCATCAAATCTATTAACTTGTATATTTTTCATAATTTACTAGTTGGGGGAGATTGTTAGATATATTTAAGATGTCATGTCTAATGTGTTGTGTTTAGTTTCAGAACTTAATATCAGGACTTACTGGAAATCAGAACTTACTGAAGTCAGAACTTATATCAGAACTTAAGGCCGTTAGGATTTATATCAGGACTTAAGTGCGGATACTTCAGATAAGGAAAGCAGCTGATTTACATGAAAGGATCATGACTGAAATAATAGAAGATATGCATGGAGAATTAGAAGACTAGAAGACTTGTAGAAGATAATATCTGATTGATATATTTTAGGAGAAAGAATTATATTCCATATCAATTAGAAGATATCTTGTAACTGTGTACTATATAAACACATCTTAGGGTTTACACTATATGTGTTATCATTCGCGAGAAAGATTATACATTGTAACCTAACAGCTCTTAGTGATATTGTTCATCACTGAGAGAGAACAACTGTTCTATTGTAACAGAGTTTATTATATTGAATATACTTGATTACTGTTACATACTTGTGTTGATAAATCTATTTGATTTTATAAACACTATATTCAACCCCCTTCTATAGTGTTGTGTGACCTAACACATCAGCTAAAGATTAAAGCGGAGGATGTGCCCAAGACGGCGTTTCGAACAAGATATGGACACTATGAGTTTTTGGTAATGGCGTTTGGTTTAATGAACGCGCCAGCCACATTTATGGATATTATGAATAGAGTGTTCAAATAATATTTGGATAAGTTCGTTATAGTATTTATTGATGATATATTGATTTATTCTAAGACGGAGGAAGATCATATGGAGCATTTGAGGATTTCCTTGGAAATTTTTAGAAAATAAATGTTATATGCCAAGTTTTCGAAGTGTGAGTTTTGGTTAAAGGAAGTGCAATTTCTTGGACATGTAGTCAATAAAGAAGGAATCAAAGTAGATCCAGCCAAGATAGAAGCTCTGATGAATTGGGAGAGACACAAGACTCCCACGGAGGTCAGAAGTTTTCTGGGATTAGCCGAAAACTATAGAAGGTTTTACAAGATTTCTCTAAGATTGTTGTTCCATTGACTAAGTTGACAAGGAAGAACGAGAAGTTACTATGGAAGGATAAGTGTGAGGAAAGCTCTCAAGAATTGAAGAAGAGATTGGTAACCGCCCCAGTGTTGGTGTTACCTGATGAGAAAGGGGAATTTGTGATCTTTAGCGATACTTCGTATAAAGGACTAGGATGTGTATTAATGCAACATGGGAAAGTAATAGCGTATGCGTCAAGGCAACTAAAGCCGCATGAACAGAAGTATCCCACGCATGATTTGGAGTTGGCAGCAATTGTGTTTGCCCTTAAAATTTGGAGGCATTATTTGTACGGAGAAAAGTGCGAGATCTATACAGATCATAAGAGTTTAAAGTATATTTTCACTCAAAAGGAATTGAATACGAGACAAAGAAGATGGCTAGAATTAATCAAAGATTATGACTGTGCAATAAATTATCATCTTGGAAAGGCGAATGTGGTAGCAGATGCTTTAAAGTCGCAAGGAAAGATTGAATATGTTAATTTCGTCGGCGGAATTGATCAAGAATTTTGAAAAGACGGAAATAGAAGTGCAGACCCTAGAATTTGGAGGTGAAGCAATGTATGCGATGTCATTTCAACCAAAAATTTTGGAAAAGATTCGATGTTGTCAAGAGCAAGTGATGAACCGCGAGAAAGATAAGTTATCAGGAGAGGAAATCAAAGCTCAAAAGGATGAAAGAGGAATATATCGTGTTAACTCACGTATTTGGATACCTAATGTTGTGGAGCTAAAGCACGAGATTTTGCATGAAGCGTATAACTCGAGATTTTCAATTCACCCTAGAAGTACGAAAATGTACAAGGATTTAAAAGAGAGTTATTGGTGGCCAAACATGTAAAAGGAAATCATGGAATGGATAAGTAAGTGTTATACGTGTCAAAGAGTAAAAGCGGAACATCAGAGACCAAGTGGATTGCTTCAACCACTGGACATACCAGAATGGAAATGGGAACATATCGCGATGGATTTCGTGGTAGGATTACCAAAGACCAAGTCTAATCATGATGCAATTTGGGTAGTAATCGATCGATTGACGAAATCAGCACATTTCTTGTCGATAAACAAAAGATTTTCGTTAGAAAAGTTGGTCAAATTGTATTTGGACGAGATTGTGATGCATCACAGAGTTCCAGTATCTATCGTGTCTGATAGAGACCCGAGGTTTAACTCGAGATTTTGGCGGCAATTTCATGATCATTTGGGAACTAAGTTGAAAATGAGTACGGCATATCATCCGCAAACTGGCGAACAAAGTGAAAGGACAATTCAGACGATCGAGGATATGTTGCGAACCTGTGTATTAGATTTCAAAGGAACTGGGATGAACATTTGCCATTAATTGAGTTTTCCTACAATAACAGTTATCACGAGAGCATTGGCATGCCGCCTTATGAAGCGTTGTATGGAAGAAAATATAGATCCCCTACATATTGGGATGAAGTTGTTGAGCGCAAGTTAATTGGCCCAGAACTAGTTCAACAGACGAAAGAAAAGGTGGAAGTGATTCAAAAAAGGTTAATTGTCGCTCAAGATCGACAAAAGAAGTACGCGAATCGAGAACGAAAAGATATGAAATTCGAACCTGGAGACAAAGTATTGTTAAAAATATCTCCTTGGAAAGGTATAACCAGATTCAGAATGAAAGGGAAGTTGATTCCTAGGTATATTGGACCATTCAAAGTACTACAACAAGTTGGAAAGGTGACTTATGAATTAGTGCTACCTCCGGAAATGCAACATCTTCACAATGTGTTCCACGTATCTCTTCTAAAGAAGTATAGTTCTGATGCAACCCATGTTATCGAATTGGAACCAGTGGAAATTCAACCAGATTTGTCCTATGTGGAACAACCAGTTCAAATCTTAGATAGAAAAGAGAGGACACTTAGAAATAAAGTTGTAGCTCTAGTTAGAGTGTTTTGGAGAAATCCATTAGTAGAAGAGTCAACTTGGGAATTAGAAAGTGAAATGCAAGAAAAGTAACCCCATCTATTTGCTTAGACAATATTCTGGGGACAGAATCCTTTTAAGGGGGGTAGATTGTAACGACTGGGAATTTTGCGACATAATTAAGTGAATAAAGTATGATTTTTGTGGTGTAATTATAAATTATGTGATTAAATAATTTTGTTGGTTAATTTTCCTGGTTGTATATTAGTAATTGGGAGCGTAGAAAGATGCGTTCCAATTTGATGCGTCAGCTTAGGGGTTAAGCTGTGTTGTCGGGTCGTCAGATAGAACGAAACCCGTCTTAAAAGGGATTAAAGTGTTTAAATATAAACTATGTGTTGATATGTGAAATGTAATGTTTAAGTGAGTATTATGTTCTAGTAACATGTCGGTTGGTAAAGATAATTGTGAAGCGTAATTGAAACGCTTAGCGTCGGGCCGTCAACCAGAACACAACCCGTTACGCAAAATGAGGAATAATAATAAAAAGGGAAATTTCATTATCAAACATGAGTTATGATGTGTAAATATATGTGCTTGCTTGTCTGTATGCATGACTACGTTATTTGTTGATTTTAAAAGGATTTAAGGGATTTATTTGAATTTAAATAAGGTTTATTGAACCTTTATAAATTTTCATAAAATTATTCAAGTAAGGTCAATGCGTGGAATTTGTTTTGTTATCATCAAAATAGTCCTAGAGACTTTCTAGAAATGATAGACGAATTTATTTTGTGATCGGTGCATTTTAAAATGATTTTTATCGGGTTATAATTCTATTTTTCGTACAATATTGTAAAATCTGTAGTAAATCTACCGTTCGTTCAAAAATATGGCCGAAAAGCTAATTTTGAGATATTTATTCTAAAATCATTATTCTTTGCATTCCCAACTTTTCTGAGAGAGTTATTTATTGTTTAATTTATTTTTGGAGTTTAGAATAAAAGAGAAAAGAGAATAGAAATAAGAAAAATCATGTAAATGAAAGAGATTTGTCCTAAGTCCAATCATGTATGATAATTTAGGAATAACTTTTATGTAATCTGTTTTGATTTCATTGATATTAATAAAAGACTTGTTTTGGTTTTATTGCGGGCTTTATCTATTTAAGTGTTTAAATAAGATATACCATAGTTTAGAGTAAAGCTTTTTATGGATTATGATGAGATCATAATAATGAGACCTAAAAGATGATAACTTTAAACTTAAATATTTCCTGGTCGTAGGATTACTAACTGGTAATTAGTAATCCGCAAAGATCGGTACAAACTATGCTTGCTTCATTATGAAGGATGTCTGTTCTCATAGACATTTGTGTGGTGACACTATAGCTAGTATGTAGGTGCTTATTATAGAATAAGTTCACTGAATATGACTCACACAGCTGAACAACTGATGGAGTTCACTCACGTGTCAGCAGTTGTTCACATAGTGATATTTGTACAAGTATCCTTAGATTTGAGGTCATCATAGTCATCTTGTGTACACTTAACTATGCTTTGGTTTAGTTCTTAGTCTCCAGGGACAATTATAAGGGCTAAACTGGGTATAGGAATTTGTACACGAAGATAGTGTATGATCAATAAAGGATCTACCCCTTCCAGTGAAGGAAGAGAATGTTCAATGCTGATCCACTTATGCTAGTTCAGGAATCTCTGGCCAGAGTGAATGAAATTAGAAAGGAGTTTCTAATTTACATTAAATAGAACTAAGCATAGTGAATGGGAAAGCAAATGATTAAATAAGATAGGCTTGACACAAGTTCTATGCCTTGTATTTAATCATGACATTGCAGGGTAGAAGGAATTGATTGTACGGTAACTAATCACTGAATAGGTTCTTGGTATTCTAAGCAGTGAATTCGTATTATCCGGATAGTCGCGATATGCTGAGAAGTATCCCTCACGATTTAGAATAAATATGATTAATTTATTAATTAATCATATTTAATGAATTAGAGAATTTATATAAATAATGATAAAATAGTTTTATTATTATTTATTTCTACTACCGGCTTAATATTGAACCTACAGGGTCACACCATAAAAGAGAAAGATTTAATGGTGGAGGAATTAATTAATAATGGCTGGTAATTATTTATTTGTGAAATAAATAATTAATTAGAAGATTTAATAATTGATTAAATGAGATTTAATTAATTCTTAATATTATTAATTAAGAATTTAATTTTGGAAATTAAATCAAGTGAGAGAATTATTTTTCTAAAGTGTTTAGAAAAGGGATTAATGATTAAAAGGTGTTTTAATTATTAGTTAATTGGTTAATAAGAATAATCAATTAAAGGGTTAATAATAATAATATTTTATGGAAAATTTTCAGCTGAAAATTTTGCCTATAAATATACTATTATAAACTCTATTTGCCTCAACCCAAATAATTATCACTAATTCTAAAGTAGAACAAGAGGGAGGCAACTAATTCTCTCAACCTCTTCCTCCTCTATCACATTGTACTCTTGGTGGATACCGGTGGAGTGCTTCACACTTGAGGAGCAGCTGCTAGGAATTTCCGTTCATCGTTCACGGGTCCTGAAGTTAAGAACAAAAACAGTCTAAGGTAAATCGGGCATTACGACGGCTATGTTTACGCGATTACCAAAGTTTATACTACTACAAATCAATCACAAAACAACTTACAACCAAAATTACAACCAAAATCCATCTAAACCTCACTACATCAGTCCCTTACTTCATGCTTTATCCAACTCATTCAATCACAAACAAAAGCTACTAACCATACTAAGGTTCATTAACTATAAACAAGATTCAATCATCCAAATCACTACAAACCCAATCCAAACTTTAAACACACAAGCATCATGCTTCTCATGAACTATATTAATCACAACCACTCCTAAACATTCAAGTAAAGCTTAGGGTTTGAAGTTTTTATACCTTCTTGAAGCTTTTAATCAATGAAAGATCCTTGGAATGCCCATGGAAGCCTTGATCTATGCTTAAGCTACCTTGACCTTACAAATAAAATCAAGAATCAAAAGTTTGTTCTTGAAAGTTACTATTCACCCTAAACTAAAATGATTTATTTGAGCTAGCAAACCTTGGATTCAAGCACTCAAACTACTTGCTATTCTTAGTTATGAAATATAGGAGCTATAGAGACTAACCTCTTGATTTATGATGGAGTGAAGCTTGAGTTTTGAAATTTTTCTTCTTGTTTAAAGAAGAAAAGCCAAGGCAATGAAGGAGAAGAAGAAGAAATAGCTTCTTGATTTATGTTTTGATGATTTGTGTGGTGTTTAGCTTGGTTACATGGAATTTACCATGGTGAAAAATGTGTGGCTCACAATCAACCAACCAATCCTTCCCACTTATCATGCTTATGTCATCAAGCTTAGGTCATCTTGTTACACTTGTCTTCTTCTTGTTGGTGTGATGACATCATCATCCACTAACCTCTTTGATTAACCCTTAATTACTTGGCTAATGACAGCTTATCTGTTATACGGTTCGCTTAACTTTCATTCGTCTTTATCGTTCGAGGGATCATATCCGGGATCTTATTACTTCGGTTCCCCTAAACCTTTCTCAATATTTTATTCCACAATTATAAACCATTACACCTTAAAAGGGTTTTTGAGTAAATTTACATATTCCTTGCCATTATTATAATTCATAAATATACATATGTCTGGTACATCAAAAGTTGAAAGCCTAGCCTATTGGTAGATCCTACCTCAGCTACAATGGCATCAACGCCTACAGGAAACTGTGGAGCGTTTCCTATCCGCTCACGAATTGGGAGCTTGGTCCTGTTCATCTTGTCTATCTGTTATTGTGTGATGAAAGGAGAGAGCAAGGGTGAGCAACAAGCCCACCGAAATAATATGCATAATAATTTACAAAATATGAGCATTCTCACAGTACTCATGAAAGTCTTGGTCAAAAAGAAATGAACCAAGTTTGATCTCTTAATGTGACCAAGTCACAAAATATTTAGTATATATGTATATATACTATTCAAAATCTTGAAATCCTCTGCCATGTGTAATATACATAGAGTTCCAGTTTATAACTGTATAAAAAATATCGTTGCAAGGTGATCTCATATATCTAACCTTGTCTCAACGTTTTTCTGAAAATCTTTGTCATGCATAAGATAATCATTAACCAGATATAAGTTGAAAAGGTGAAGTTACGAGATACTCCAATATACTTATATCTTTTCCGAATACTACTTGAACTACCACCGTTCAAGGTATAATCAGTTTCAAAAGTTCATCACATAGATGAGACTACAAGATAAGATTTGAATAGATTCAATCTTTGAAATATCATTCAAAAGAAATGAAGTTACGAGATACTTCATTAAGTCCCGATATATATATATACACCTATATATATATATCTCATACTTTCCTTGGAAACCTCTGTTATGAAAAGTATAAACAGAGTTATAATATCCAATGAATTTGGAAAGAAGAAAACCTTGGCATAAACCTGATATCTTGCTGATCAGGCAAAGATACTAATAAGTAACCTTTTCTACTAGTAGATGGACGAACTCCCCACTGGTCATCACCCTGGCCGTATTAGGACCTATGATGGACTGCCACTCAGCCACTTACGCATTGATGGACTCCCACTGAGCCACTTACACTTTCATGGACGCCCACTGAGCCCATGTTGCTTATGCCGACTCAAATAGATGGACTTACTTCCCGAACGTTGGGCAAGTAATCAAAATATTTTCTCAAAACAGCAACCTCGTTGCGAATATAAAATACACCACTATAACACCCCCAGATCCGGGGTCAGGGATCCGGGTCGTAACGGTCTTTCTTTCCACAATATCACTTCACTTAATTAATAATAAATAACCTTATGATGTGACCCCACACTAACACACACCACAACCCGTTATAGTCTCAGAGATGAAATTGAAATAAGTACAAGTCCTTGAATCCACAATTAAAAGTTATTACAACCCAAAATGATTACTTGATAAATTTACAGTTAATTGCCATTATCTGCCACAAGTTATAATTATACATAATTGATTCTCAAAAGTAGAATGCCTGATCTATCAATAGATCTACCTCTGCAGCTATAGCAGCTACAACATCAACGGGAAGACGCGGGAGGCTTCCCACGCGCTTGCGCTGGGTCTGCTGGAGTCTGGCCACCTTTCCTAACTGTTGTTGTGTGATGAAGAAATAAAGCAAGAGTGAGCCTTACAGCTCGCAAGATAATATATAGTGATAACAATAATACAAGTATCTAAATGGATACTTACTAGAATCTTTTATCATGTGTAAGGTAATTACTTACTGGGTATAAGTTTTAAAAGAAGATGAAGTTACCAATTACTTCGCTACACTTATACCATTTTAGAATCTACTAGAACTACTACTGTTCCAAGTATAATAAGATTCAAGAGGTCATCCCATAGATGAGACCACAAATAAAACTTGAAAATATTTGATCTTTGAAATATTTTGAAAAGAAATGAAGTTACGAGATACTTCATTCAATGGATACACCAATAAAACTGTTTGACCCTGTCAATGCTTCGGCAACCACCCATTAGTAGCCTTTCGATCGAAATGCTACGGGTAGTGTTGCAGAATTATCCAAATGGATGATGAACTCATTAAGGGAGTTTGCTGCGCCAGGAAGACCACTTACGATGATCAGTCGTAGTAGTATAACCCCACCATTTTCTACATGTAGAGGAGAACCTGTCGGATTTACTTGTCAACCGAACACTGAACTCCTAAGGAATGGACCGCCTTAGCGGAACTTCCAGGCCATTTGGGCCAATATAATAAGGCTGGGCCGGCACTACTCGACCACTTACGCCACTCCTAGTTCAGATGAAATCCATGACTCTGAAACATAAATCTCGTCCCCACTTTCCCCAAGTAGAAACTTGTTGATACGGCTCCACCAAGAAGTCGTATCTAGTTGGAAAGGAAAACTCACCGATATTTCCCAGGCGATGCCTGTTAATGGATTAACTTGTTCCAAGAATTTTACTTCCCGAGTGTTGGGTAAGTAATCAAAAACTCTTTTATCAAGACAACAACCTTGTTGCGAATATAAAATACACCACAGAGCCGGATCCCTCCGTTTTTGAGCGAGTATTTAAATCCCCTTTTTAAAAGGAAGATCTTAAATTTAAAAATGAGTTTTGGGATCCGGTCTAACTTTTGAAAATCATTTTAAAGACTTGAAAACACTTTAAAGAGTGTTTGGAATAATGCTGATTTAATAAAGTAAATCAGTCTCAATAAAAAGAAATATCTGAATATTATTATTTAAATAATATTCCCATAAAGAGTAATTGAGGTAGAAGTTGGAAAACTTATACTTGAAATGAATAGTAAATAATCAAAGATATACTTATACGAAAGTAATATCTTTATTTGAATATCAAAAGTAAGTTTGATTATCGAACATTATTCTTTAATAAATAAAGAATATTAATAATTAATAAGCGGAGTCATAATACCTCGAATGAATATTATAAATAATATTCATTAAATAAAATAAAGGAGTCATACATCCTCAAATGAATATCCAAGTAATATTCAATAAATAATATAAAGGAGTCATAAGTCCTCGAATGAATATTCAAGATAATATTCATTAATAAAATAAAGTTATCGAATAAACCTTATTCGATTAATAGTTTTGAAAACTATAACCATATATATATATATAAATATATATATATAAAATCTACTCGGGATCCTCGACTCCCCGTTTTAGAAAATGTTTTCACCTTTGGTCCCTATACTAAGGGTATATGCAAATTACCGCTATTCTCTAGCATAGGTATTATCAACTGAACCAACAGATATATATGGCAAGAATACGAAATAGGCATGCATATGTACCATATCACATGCTATAATATATCGCAAGAATTTGCTAATATAACCATCATGCATCTATTACAAGATAATGCATATACAAGTGTATACATCACAACAACAGTATAACGGGTAGAAAACTTGCCTGAGCGACTGGGCGTGATAAAAGGCTCGGGACGAGTCTGGTAACCTATAAACAACAAGTAAGTTGGAATTAAACCAAAGTCACTTGTAAATCTATACTTTAACTAACTTAGACTCTAACGCTTGTTTTGCGCTTACTGATTCTCTTAAGTCACTCGAGTACCCTCGGCTCCACCATTTTTAATAATTTAACCATTACGAGTTTTAAGGCGATTCCTTCGCGAGTGTCTTACCAACTGCCTAACACTCTTACCATAATTTTTTCATACACTAATTAACCCTTTTTGGTCTTTAACCTATGTTTCAAAGTAAGGCGAGGGGAAAAGTTTCGTTCGCGAAATGCCGTTACTTAAAACGGCCGTTTCTCCTAAACCGTACATCGGAATCAAACGAACTACATATCAAAACGAAGCTCCTAACATGAAATATCTAAACATGGCAATGGTCATAATCTAGCAGGGAGTTCTCGGGTCCAAATGTTATGAACAAAAGCAGTCTAAAGTAAATCGGACATTACGACGGCTATGTTTACGCGATTACCCAATTTTATATCACTCCAATTCATCACCAAACAACCCCAATCCATTCATACAACCAAAGTCCATCCTTATCACATCATAACATCCCCAATAAATTCAATATTAACATTTATACTTATGCTTAAGCTTGAATTTAACTATACTTAAGTTCTTTTAACCAAAACAACAAGATTCACCATTCCATTTCACTACCACTACCACCCAAACTCTAAACCACCAGCATTAAGCTACCATATCACCATAACAATCAAAATCATCTTATTATACAAAGGAATCTAGGGTTTGGAGATGATATACCTTCCTTGAAGTGGTGGGAGTAGCTAGGAAGCCTTAGGAAGCCTTGAGAAGTCTTAGGAAAGCTTGGATCTTAAAGGAAAAGCAAGAAAAATCAAGTTAAAAACCTTGAAATCACTATTCATTGTCTTCTTCATTGATTTATTGGAGAAGATAGAGAATGAATGGGATGCTTAAACTCATAATATAGCCATATCTATGCATAAGGAACACTAGGGAATTATCTTACCAATTTAGGAGGCTTGGATCTTGGATTTTGAAAATTCTTTCCTTTGAAATTGTAAAAAGCCGAGAGCAAGCTTTTGTTGAAGAGAAATAGATTTCTTTTGTTTTGATGAAATGATTTGTTTGGCTTGGTGGATGTAATTTTGTTTTTGTTTTGGTTAATTACCTTTTTAGCCTTAACTTTGTGTGGTTCTACTTCAACCACATCTCCTTCTTTCCCATGTCATGCTTATGTCATGCTATGATGTCATCTTCCCCTCCTTGTCCTCTTCTCATTGGTTGGATGACATCATCCTCTCTAATCCCTTTGATTAACTTCCTAATTGTTTGCCTAATGACCGCTGATCTGTTATACGGTTCGCTTAACTTTCGTTCTCGTTTCTCGTCTGAGGGATCATACCCGGGATCTTATTACTTGGGTTTCCTTAACCTTTCTCAATACATTATATTCCTTTTATGATCCTCTCTTATAATCCTTTAATTTAAATCCTTTTTATCCTGTTACCTTATACTCAATTCTTTCCGTATCTAGTGGATTTCCGGGAAAAATCAAAGTGTTCGGAATTGGATTCTGACGATCTTTACATACACTTATATGTCATATAGAGTACTAATAAAATCTCAGAATATCCATAACAGAATCCCTACATAGTGGGGCATGAAAAGTTTTCTCATTCAGCAAAAACACTATTCATAAGGGTTTCAAAAATTTCCAAAAATTGGGGTTATTATAATCACAGAGCCGGATCCCTCAGGTTTTGAGCGAGTATTTAAATCCCCTTTGAAAGGAAGATCTTAAATCTAAAAATGAGTTTTAGGATCTGCTCTAACTTTTAAAAATCATTTTGAAGACTCGAAAATATTTTAAAGAATGTTTAGAGTAACGATGATTTAATAAGATAAATCAGTCCCAATATGTTGGAGAAAATATCTGAATATTATTACTTAAATAATATTCCCATAAAGGATAATCTTTATAAAAATAATTGAAGTAGAAGTTTTACAACTCATACTTGAAATGAATAATAAATAACCAAAGATATACTTATACGAAAGTACGATCTTTATTTGAATAATCAAAAATAAGTTTGATTATCGAAACATTATTTTTTAATAAAATAAAGAATATTATTAATAAAATAAGCGGAGTCATAAGTCCTCGAATGAATATTCAAGATAATAGTCATTAAATAAAATAAGCGGAGTCATAAGTCCTCGAATGAATATTCAAGATAATATTCATTAAATAAAATAAGCGGAGTCATAAGTGCTCGAATGAATATTCAAGATAATATTCATTAACTAAAATAAAGTTGTCGAATAAACCTTATTCGATTAATGGTTTTGAAAACTATTTATATATATATAAATATATATATATATATATATATATATATATTATACTCGGGAACATCGACTCCCGGTTTAGAAAAATGTTCACCTTTGGGTCCCCTATACTAAGGGTATACGCAACTACTGCTTATCTTTAGCATATGTATTATGCAACTTATAAGCATTTGAATCAACAATTAGATATCAAGATTACAAAACAGACATGCATATATACCATATCAGCATGCTCCAATATATCGCAAAATTTGCTAATAACAATCATGCACTTATCACAAGATAATGCATATACATATATTTACATCACAATAACAGTATAATGGGTAGAAAACTTGCCTGAGTGTTCCCGGATAGACTTAAGCTTAGAGTGGGTCCGATAACCTATGAACAACAACATAAGTCGGAATTAAACCACGGTCTCTTAAGAAACTAGACTTTAACCAATTGAACCCTAACGTTCGCTTATGGTCACTTCTACGCTTAACGAACCACATAAGTCGTTCGAGTACCCTCGGCTCCACCATTTTTAATAAATTAACCATTAAGAATTTTAAGGCGATTCTTTCGCAAGTACTCTACGAACTGCCTAATCCACTTTACATAATTGTTTCATACTCCACTTAGTCATTTAAGGGCCTTAACCAAGGTTTCAAAGTAAGGCGAGGGGTAATGGTTCGTTCGCGAAACGCCGTTACTTAAAACGGTCGTTTCTCCTAAACCGAACATCGGATTCAAGCGAACCACATATCAAAACGAAGCTCGTAACATGACCTATCTAAACATGGCAATGGTCAGAATCTTAAAGTGAATTCACGGGTCCTGAAGTTAAGAACAAAAACAGTCTAAGGTAAATCGGGCATTACGACGACTATGTTTACACGATTACCAAAGTTTATACTACTCCAAATCAATCACAAAACAACTTACAACCAACATTACAACCAAAATCCATCCAAACCTCACTACATCAGTCCCTTACTTCATGCTTTATCCAACTCATTCAATCACAAACAAAAGCTACTAACCATACTAAGGTTCATTAACTATAAACAAGATTCAATCATCCAAATCACTACAAACCCAATCCAAACTTTAAACACACAAGCATCATGCTTCTCATGAAATATATTAATCACAACCACTCCTAAACATTCAAGTAAAGCTTAGGGTTTGAAGTTTTTATACCTTCTTGAAGCTTTTAATCAATTAAAGATCCTTGGAATGCCCATGGAAGCCTTGATCTATGCTTAAGCTACCTTGACCTTACAAATAAAATCAAGAATCAAAAGTTTGTTCTTGAAAGTTACTATTCACCCTAAACTAAAATGATTTATTTGAGCTAGCAAACCTTGGATTCAAGCACTCAAACTACTTGCTCTTCTTAGTTATGAAATATAGGAGCTATAGAGACTAACCTCTTGATTTATGATGGAGTGAAGCTTGAGTTTTGAAATTTTCCTTCTTGTTTAAAGAAGAAAAGCCGAGGCAATAAAGGAGAAGAAGAAGAAATAGCTTCTTGATTTGTGTTTTGATGATTTGTGTGGTGTTTAGCTTGGTTACATGGAATTTACCATGGTGAAAAATGTGTGGCTCACAATCAACCAACCAATCCTTCCCACTTGTCATGCTTATGTCATCAAGCTTAGGTCATCTTGTTATACTTGTATTCTTCTTGTTGGTGTGATGACATCATCATCCACTAACCTCTTTGATTAACCCTTAATTACTTGGCTAATGACCACTTATCTGTTATACGGTTCGCTTAACTTTCATTCGCGTTTATCGTTCGAGGGATCATATCCGGGATCTTATTACTTGAGTTCCCCTAAACCTTTCTCAATATTTTATATTTATTTTATGATCTTCTCTTATAATCCTTAAATTTAAATCATTTTAATCATGTTACCTTATACTCAATTCTTTCGGTATCTGGTGGACTTTCGGGGAAAAATTCAAGGTGTCCGGATTCGAATTTTAACGACTTTTACATACACTTATTTACTTTATGGAATACTAATACGATCTTAGAATTTCCATAACAGTACTCCTATATAGCGTGGTCTGATAATTTTCCTTAATCAGCATCATCAGCAAAAGTTACTATTCATCCGTGTTTCAAAAATTCCAGAAATTGGGGTTATTACAAAACCCTTTGGTAACCTTTTCTTATCTTGATCACCTGTTAATACCTTGATTTCTCGTAAACCCTATAAGAACCTTTGCGAACCCCTTGTGTAATAATCCTTCATTCCTTTATAGCCTTATTCATAATGATCCTTAAAACTGCTATGATTCCCTAACTTGTGTACCTTGTAATCATTTGATCAAGATCCCTAGAATTGAACTTTGCTTATCCTTGATTCATTTCTTTATCTTTGAATTCTTGAAATTGAACTTAAGAATGAGTTTCGACTTGAAAGAGTCTGAATGATTTCATATTCTCGGTAATGATAAAATGAATTTAGTAAAACCCTCTTTTCCAACATCAAGGTTTTCCAAACGAATTCCTGATGGATTGGATTGAGACGTAAGAGACTAGTGGGACTAGTCCAGTCATATAAAGAGGCTAGCAAGGCTAGTCCAGTTTAAGGCTGAAATTATGCCATAGGTACCTTAAAGACCAGATGGAGGTCGGTACGGGCTGATTACCCGTATTATTATGAATTGAAAGTTAAAGTAGTCCAATCAAGGGTTCCATAATTATTTAAAGAGGAATTCAATTTTTATTCAGTGTTTGATTCTTTGAAAATGATGTTAGATATATTTGAGATGTCATGTCTAATATAATTTGTGTTTAGTTTTCAGAACTTAACAACAGGACATATCCGGACTTACTGAAATAAGAACTTACTGAAGTTAGAACTTAATATCAGAACTTAAGTCGTCAGAAGATACATATCAATACTTAAGTGCGGGAAGACTTTCAGATTAGGAATGCGGCTGATTTATAGGAGAAGATCGAGACTAAAACAATAGAAGATTTGCATGGAAAGAGTTAGAAGACTAGAAGACTTGTAGAAGATATCTGATTTATATATTTTAGGAGACAAAATTATATTCCATATCAATTAAAATATATCTTGTAACTGTATACTATATAAACACAGCTTAGGGTTTACATTATATGTGTTATCATTATCGCGAAGATTATATTGTAACCTAGCAGCTCTTAGTGATATTGTTCATCATTGAGAGAGAACAATAATTCATATTATAATAGAGTTTATTGAATATACTTGATCTTTGTTACATACTTATGTTCAAATCGATTTGATTATATAAACACTGTATTCAACCCCCTTCTACAGTGTTGTGTGACCTAACAAGTGGTATCAGAGCTTTTCTGTTAACACACATACAATAAAGATCCAAACAATCATGTCTGAAGAAACATAAACCCCAACTAAGCCCACCAAAACTCAAGAAACTCAAAACACTCAAACCCACAGTCGATATGAGACTATTAGGGTTCCCATACTGAGACCTTCTGAGTATCCCATATGGAAAGTGAAGATGGCTATGTTTCTGGAAGCTACAGATCCAGAATATCTTGATAGGATTAATGAAGGACCATATAAGCCCACCAAGCTCTCTGTTGCAGTTGCTGATCAACCAACAAAGTCCATACCAAAGGAGAAAGGTGATTATACATCTGAAGAAATCTCATCTATTGCCAAGGATGTAAGGGTTAGGCATTTGCTGCATAGTGCCAATGATAATGTCATGTCAAATAGGGTAATTGGATGCAAGACTGCAAAGGAGATATGGGATGCTTTGGAGACAAGATTGCAGGAAACTGATTCAATCAAAAAGAACAAGAGGACTATACTCACACAAGAGTATGAGCACTTTGACTCAAAAGCTGTTGAGTCATTAACTGACTTATATGACAGGTTTGTCAAACTCTTAAATGATCTGTCACTTGTGGACAAGGAATATGATCTTGAAAATTCAAATCTAAAATTCCTCTTAGCTCTTCCTAAAAATTGGGATTTGAAGTCTACTACCATAAGAGACAACTATGACCTTACTGAAACTACTCTTGATGAAATTTATGGTATGCTCAAGACTTATGAACTTGAGATGGATCAAAGGAGCAAGAGGCATGAAAGAAAGTCAAGGACAGTTGCTCTTAAAGCTGAGGAGGAATCTCATAAAGTGGTTGCCTCAAAGAGGGGCAAAGGAAAGGCTCTCATCATAAAGTCTGATTCAGAGTCATCATATTCTGATGATGATGATTCAGAAACTGAAAGTTTACCTGAAATGGATGTTGATGCAGAGATGAAGCAACTGTGTGCTCTTATGGTGAAGGGTATCACCAAGATAGCCTACAGGAAATTCAGAAAGGGCAAGAAGCTTTCCAGGAAAGGTGGAAGTTCTGATAAGAAAGGATTCAGAAAGTCTGAAGGCAAAGGAGGAAAGTCTGACAGAGAAGACAACTTAAATGTCAAATGCTATAATTGTGGTGAAAGAGGCCACATATCTCCTGACTGCAAGAAAGGAAAAAGTGACAAAGGCAAGGCACTTGTCACAAAGAAGAAAAGCTGGACAGACACTTCAGATTCTGAAAATGAGGTGAACTATGCCTTGAAGGCAAATGCTGATAGCAGTCCTGAAACTGCTGAATTAAAGGTACCTCAAACAACTTATGCTTTTCATACTGATGATATTACTGAGTTGAGATTATATCTTAAAACCATGTTCATTAGTTATAGAGATCATACTTTAACATGTGAAAGATTAACATCTGAAAATCTTGCTTTTAAAAATAGAAATAACTATTTAGAATAAGAGTAAGTTTTTCTTCATCAAACTAAGAAAGAAAGAGATGAGGCTTTGTATGTTAGAGATGAAGTACTAAAATTGAATGAATCTCTAAAAACTGATTTAGAAAAGGAAAAAGAGATCATTAGAACTTGGACTAACTCTGGAAGAACAACTCAGGATATACTAAGTAGTGGAAACTGGAAAGAGGGCTTAGGTTATGGAGATGATAAAAGTGAGAAAATAACTGTGCAAATTGAGCCAATTAATGTTAAATAGACTGCTAAGCCAAAGGTAAATCTTGTTAAGTTTGTAGCAAAAATTGTAAAGTCTGGTTCTGAAAAGATGAAAGAATCTGGGACAGAAGTTAAAGAAAAGTCAACTTCTGACAAATTAGAACAGGATAAACCAGCTAAAGTTAACATAGGCTTAATGACAAAGAAGCAGCTTAAGCATAAGCTGAAAGAGATAAGAAATGTGAACAAGGTAAAAGAATCTAGGAAAAATAGGAATGAAAAGGAAGGTGTGAATAAAAGCAATAAGTATATGCCTGTTCCCAATGCTCCTAGAAAGAAATGTTACAATTATGGAAACTCTAACCATCTTGCTTCTTTTTGCAGGAAAAATAAAGATATAAACTCTTTACCTCCTAAATCAGGAGTTAAGAGTCAGTCTGTTAGCTTTAAACCAGAAAATCCTTGTTTTCATTATGGTAGTTTATAGCATTCCATTTATACTTGTAAAGTCTGATGCAAAGTCTGATATAAATTCTGATAAACAGTATGTTAGCATAAACTCTAAAATTAAATCCGCTACAGATGCTAACAAACTTAAAAAGGCCAAAGGATCCAAGCAAGTCTGGGTCCTTAAAACTAACCAATAGCGGTCTTTGTGATTGCAGGGCAATAAGAAAAACATCCTAGTTCTGGGCAGTGGATGTTCAGGACATATGAATGGAAATAAAGCCCTGCCATAAGACTTTGTGGAGAAAGATGGCCCATGAGTTTCTTATGGGGATGGCAATATGGGAAAAACTCAGGGATATGGCAATATCAATCTTGGGAATGTCATCATTGAAACAGTAGCTCTTGTCTCAGGACTTAAACACAATCTCCTAAGTGTGAGTCAAATCTGTGACAGAGGTTATCATGTGGATTTCTTTGAAGAACACTATGAAGTTGTAAGTAATTCTACAGGCAAAGTAGTTCTGAAAGGTTACAGGCATGGTAACATTTATGAAGCTAGACTTTCAACAAGTCCTGATGGTTCTGCAATCTGTCTGTTGAGTAGAGTATCAATTGAAGAAAGCTGGAATTGGCACAAAAGACTCTCTCATTTAAATTTCAACAACATAAATGAGCTAGTAAAGAAAGATCTTGTGAGAGGACTTCCAAAATCAGTATTTGCTCCTGATGGCCTTTGTGATTCTTGTCAAAAGGCAAAACAAAGAAAATCTTCATTCAAGAGAAAAACTGAATCCTCAATTCTTGAGCCTTAACACTTACTGCATGTTGATCTATTTGGTCCAGTAAATGTCATGTCAATTGCAAAAAAGAAATATGCTATTGTTATAGTGGATGAGTTCACAAGATACACTTGGGTGTATTTCTTGCACAAGAAGAATGAAACTACATCTACTCTAACTGATCATGTCAGACAGCTGGATAAGTTGGTCAAAGATTCTGTTAAAATAATAAGAAGTGATAATGGCACTGAGTTCAAGAATTCAATCATGGAACAGTTCTACAAAGAGCATGGAATTAAGCAGGAATTTTCTGCACCTGGAACTCCACAGAAAAATGGAGTTGTAGAAAGAAAGAACATGACTCTAATTGAAGCTGCATGAACTATGCTTGATGAAGCAAAGCTGCCAACCTACTTTTGGGCTGAAGCTGTGCAAACTGCTTGTTTTATACAGAATGCTAGACTAATAAACAAGCATGGAAAAACACCATATGAGATGGTGAAGAAAAAGAAGCCAAATCTGAAATACTTTCATGTATTTGGATGTAAGTGTTTTGTTCTTAAGACTCATCCTGAATAGCAGTCAAAATTTGATGTAAAAGCTGATGAAGGAATTTTTGTTGGATATCCACTTTCCAAAAAAGCCTTCAGAGTCTACAATTTAAGAACAAGGGTTGTCATTGAATCTATCAATATATCTTTTGATGATAAAAAGATTACTGGACTTGAAGATTTCAATGAACATGATCAGCTGAGATTTGAAAATGAAGATTTAAATTCTGATTCTGCAAATTCTGATGGCTTAAATCCTGATCCTGTAAGTTCTGACGGGTTAAATTCTGATGTCATTGAAACTGTGGTAACTACTTCAAGGGAAAATGCACCTGTTCGGGTGGAGCAAGCTGAAGATCCTACCACAACTCAAGACTCTCAAGAAGCATCAGAATCTATCACTGGCTCTTCAAATTCTGATTCATCAAGTTCTGATGAGCCAAATTCTGATAATTCTGGAAATTCTGATTCTTCAAATCCTGAAGGATTCAACTCAAATTCTGAAGTCTCAGAGAGCATAACTACAGGGGGAGCATCAGAAAATGCTGATGGAGACATCATGGATCATGGGGGAGGATCCAGTTCTAGAAATCAACTTCCATCTGCAAGGAAGTGGACCAAATCACATACACCTGACTTAATAATTGAAGATCCTGAAGCAGGTGTTAGAACTAGAACTGCAACATCAAATGAATATCTCTATCATTCTTTTCTATCTCAGACTCAACCAAAGAAAGTGGAAGAAGCTCTTCAAGATGCTGATTGGGTGCAAGCAATGCAGGAAAAGTTAAATGAATTTGAAAGAAATAAAGTCTGGACTCTAGTGCCAAGACCAAAGAACAGATCAATTTTTGGCACAAAATGGGTGTCCAGAAATAAAACTGACAATGATGGCATAATTACAAGAAACAAAGCAAGGCTGGTTTCTAAAGGCTACTCTCAATAAGAGGGTATTGATTATGATGAAACATTTGCACCAGTTGCTAGATTGGAAGCCATAAGAATCTTTTTGGCTTATGCTACTTACAAAAAGTTCAAAGTCTTTCAAATGGATGTGAAAACTGCTTTTCTCAATGGAGAATTGGAAGAAGAGGTATATGTTAAACAACCTCCAGGATTTGTAGATCCAAAATTTCCAAATCATGTCTACAGACTTGACAAAGCACTTTATGGCCTTAAGCAAGCTCCAAGAGCATGGTATGAGACTTTAACTCAATTCCTTCTGGAAAGTGGATTTCACGGAGTTACAATTGATGAAACACTATTCTATCTCAACCATGGAAAGGACTTACTTTTGGTACATATATATGTTGATGATATCATATTTGGTTCTACAAATGCCAAACTCTGTGAAAGGTTTGCAAAGCTAATGCAATCAAGATATCAAATGAGTATGATGGGAGAACTTAGCTATTTTCTGGGACTTCAAGTCAAGCAAAATGAAGAAGGTACTTTTATCTATCAATCTAAGTACACCAGAAATTTACTCAAGAAATTTGGAATGCAAGATTGTTCAACTGCATCCACTCCCATGGCCACTGCAACCAAGTTAGATAAAGATACTAGTTCATCAGTAGATATTACTAACTACAGAGGTATGATTGGCTCTTTACTCTACTTAACTGCAAGTAGAGCTGATATCATGTATGCTACCTGTCTTTATGTAAGATTTCAGGCTGATCCAAGAGAATATCATCTAATAGCTGTGAAAAGAATTTTCAAGTACCTCAAGGGTACAGCTTATCTAGGATTGTGGTATCCTAGAGAATCATATTTTAAGCTAATAGGTTACTCAGATGCAGATTTTGCAGGATGCAAAATAGATAGAAAAGCACTAGTGGAAGCTGCCAATTTCTTGGAGGCAGATTAGTTTATTGGTTTAGCAAGAAACAAAAATCAATTTTCACATCAACTGCAGAAGCAGAATATATTGCTGTAGGAAGCTGTCGTGCACAGATTCTTTGGATGAAGAATCAGTTACTGGACTATGGGTTATAATTTTTTAAAATACCTATTTACTGTGATAATCAAAGTGTTATTGCTATGACAGGTAATCCAGTTCAACACTCAATGATAAAGCACATCAGCATTAGGTACCATTTCATGAGGGAACATGTGATGGAAGGTACAGTGGAATTGCATTTTGTTCCAACAGATCAACAACTAGCAGATATCTTCACAAAACCACTATGTGAAGCTACTTTTACAAGACAGGTAAATGAACTTGGAATGGTTTCAGGTTCTTTCTCAAAATCTGCTTAGTTTTTGTTCTCATGCATCAGACTTTATGATCAGTGTTTACAGACTGTCTTATCTACATGTAATCTGTGCTTAAATTGTAATACATTAAATACTGATTGTTATCTGATATGGATCTATATACTCTGATAGTGTTTTGAATGTTCTGTGACAATTCAATCCAATGAGGATTACTGTGCTAGATGTTGACCTAGTAGTCTTTAACATACTGGAAATCCCATGTATGAATTAGTTGTTTATGTGGAAATTCATTAACACAAGCAAATTCTGATTTTGAGCTTAGTGAAATTTACTTTGTGTATCTTATTACGAAGTCACAAACTAGATTCTTGCTTCTTATCTGTCAAATTCTGATGTCAGTAAATCTTAAGGATGAACCACATGCTTGATAAGCCTCACTTATCTGAAGAAAAGAAAAGAAAAGAAAATTGAAGTCAGGTACTCCTTTGAGATCTAGAGTAAATATGTGGAAGGGAAGACCCAAATGCTTTGCTGGTATTAAGTTATATGCATTAGAAAAGCAAATAAATTATTCTTGGTTACTGGACAAATACTCTGATAATAGCATAAATTCTGATAGCAATTGTGACTCACTTACACTGAGAAGCCACTATAAAAAGGAATTAAAAAAGATGCATAAAATGAGCACAAACAGTTGAGGTGGATTCTTGCATAAATTTATTCTATAGTAGACTTCATTATTAAAGACAAATTTTAAGCACTTTTCTTAGTTATGCCTTATTTCTAAGATGTACTGAAGTTTATCAGACTTTAATGTTTATCTGATATTTTGCTAATGCACACACTATCACTCCATATGAATGATGAAAATTACTGTGGTGATTAAGTTGTTTTAGATAAACAGTTAAGCGTCATATGCATAAATTTTGAGGACAAATTCTGATGGAAGTTTTGATGATTAAACTCTGAAGAAACAAGTCATTTTTTGTATGAAGAATCACAGAAACAAACATTCACTTTCTGAGAACAGAAGCCATGTTCTGATGACCGTTAAAATCTGATAATAGTCAAGTTCTGATATTAAATCCTGATGAAAACTCTGATGCTTACATGGCATTATTTATTTACACTTATTTTCCTGTACAAAGGAATCCTGGCTAATTCACTAATTCGTGGGAAGAGACTGAAGTTTGTGGTAAATATTGAACGGTCATATTTTATTAGAATATATGTAAGTGAGATAAAAATATTCATAATCATTTGTTTAGTGGGAAACGTGTTAGTCTTGAAAAACTGCATGTGCACAATAATTACTGCTTATTTCTCGTGCCCACTAACTACTGCTTTAACTATTTACTGACTGTTCACATGTTGCCAGGTGTAAATTGTCTGTCATGCTTCACAAATATAGTTGTTGTCACGTGGGCTGTATAAATAAGAAAGTTAAAATATTTTCTAATCTTTTACCTACTTTTCTCATTCTCTCATCTCTCTTATTTTCTCTCACCCACTAATATTCTCTGAAACTCTATTTTCTCACAGGCATTTTATCAAACACTTAGTGTACACACTATTCTCACTTGATTTTTCACAGAAATGGCACCAAAAGACATCGTTTTCAATGGAGCTAAGTTTGTTCCTGAAAACTACTTAGCTATTCTTAGCAAGGATGAAGCCCCATCAGATCTTCACTTTGTTCAGGACTTCCTTGCTAACAGCGAGATTGGGTATGAATTGACCCAACCTCAATCACTCTCAAGAACTCAGATATTGGAGTTTTGGAGGAGTGGGGTTTATGATGATGGTGGAAGAGATGGGTCCCCTAATATTATTTTCACAACAGGGGAGGATGAACATGTGGTGACTGTGTCTACAGTTCGCCAAGCTCTACATCTGCCAGAAGACTGCACGTTTTCAACAGTTGAGGAGCCAGCTCTTCAACAGATGATGGCTAATCTGGGTTATGAAAAATCATTGTCCAAGCCGGGAAAATTAAAGAGACCCCATATCAGGAGGGAGTGGAGTTTCTTCTTTGACTGCATCACCAAGGCTTTTGCAAACAAGTGCTCCAATTTTGATACAATCCCTATCCTAAGTCAGCAAATTGGGTATGCTCTAATTACTCACTCTCATATTGATTATGCTAGTGTTGTACTAGGTTTCATAGGTGATAGGATGACAGAATATAGAAATACAGTTTATTTTGCTAGATTTTGTCAGCTTTTATACATTTTTTGTTCCTCTGATGCACCCCAACTAGCAAGTGAGTTGATTGAACCTTTTAAACTTGCTAAAAGAGATTTTACTGACTTATTTTCTACTCATAATAAGAAGATTGTACTAAGACCCCTTCAAATTCCAAAATCAATCAAACAGGTCTTAGTAAACTCTGACCTAAACACATATACTATCAAATATCCTGGTGTACAACCAACCCAACCTCCATCAGCACCTACACAACCTACCACTTCTCAACCTCAACCAACTCAACCTACCATCAGAACATACTTCCAACCACCACAATCCTCACAACAACAACCATCAGCACCTACCATCATACCTTCATCCTCAAGGCCTAAAAGAGCAAAATCTGTTCCTAAATCTCCACCAAGGAGAAGAAGGATGATTCTAAGGGATGAATCAGATGATGAAGAAGCACAGGGTCATGCATCAGAACCTGTGCCTGTGGAAGCTGAAAATGTGGTTTTTCAGAAAGAAAAAGAAGCTGAAGGGTCAACCCATCAGAAAAAGACTGAAGCTGAGGGTTCTGATACTTTGAAGAGGAAAAGAACTGTAAGTTCTGATGCTGCTGAAGCAACTCCTTCACTATCAAGGAGATCAAATAAACAGAGGGCAGGAATGTATTTGGCTAAGCCTCTATCAGAGGATACTGAAGAAGCTGAGGAAGGGGATCGGGAATCACTGATCTCAAATCCAATCATAATTGAAGCTTTGCCATCCCCAACTCAAGCTCAAGAAACTGTTCAGGAAACAGTGATAACACTTCCTGTCTCTCCAATCAAAGCTACAAATAATGTTGAAGAACAAGCCACAAGTTCTAAAATAGATATTCACAATCTGAATATTCCTACTGTTCTTTATCTGGAATCTCCAACAGCAGCTCAACCATCTACAGAATCTCCAATCTTACAGGTTGAGATACCAACAACTCCAATTCTGGAGATAAATTCTGATGATCAGAATTTAGATGAAGTTGTTCCAGAATCTCCTATAGCCTCACAAACTCTTGTATTATCAGAGGATAATGAGTCTTCTTCAAGTTCTGGAGATAGTGTTTCAGTAGATACTCCTGCTCCTACTCTTGGAAAGGAGGCACTTATTGAAAAGTTTGTTGAGCAAGTTGGCCCTGTTCCTTGGGAAGATACTCACAGAGGAGTGGAGTGGACCAAGAAGTGGAATGAAACTAATTTCATTCCAAGCTCTAAAGTTCTGACAGAGTACATTGTTAAGGCTGATGAGCTGATGACAAGTTCTAATTTTAAGCACCAACTCAAAGTCACAGCTCTAAGTGTCAAGTCTCTTCAAGGTCAACACTCTACCACTCATGAAAAGGTTGAAAAACTTATGGAAAAGGCTGAAAAGCTGGATATGGAGACCAAGCTTGATAAAAAGAGGTTTATCAGACCTATTTCTGAAAAAATTGAAGCAATTGAGAAGATTCAAGAGAAGCAACAGGCTCAAATTACCCAGGTCCTACAGAATCAAGCTTCTCAAAAAGCTCAACTGGATGAAATTCAATCTTCAGTAGAACTTCTTCTCTCTCTCCTACTACCTGATCATGCCAAAAGGGGGAGAAGGTAGTTAAGTCCAAATGCTCACCTACTCAAATACTGAAGAAGAAGGATGACAAAGGTGATGACCAGGGAAATCTGATAAGAGTAGAGGTCAAGGAAAAGTTCAAGGAAAATCTTCACAGAAAGTAATTTCTGATGTTAGAAAATCTTCTACACAGAACAAGTCAAAGTTTTGATGTTGTGAATGCTAAAAGTCTGATATCAAGTTCTGTTGAGCAAAGTCTGATGACAAAGCCTGATGTTCTGATTCAAGGTGGAAGTCAAGACTCTTAGAAGTTTCTGCAAACTCTGAAGCTCAAGGGAAAGCAGACTACTGTCTACTACAAAGATCCCAAGATTCAGACACTTGATGAAGAGATTGCTAGAAGATTATTTCTGAAGCATAATCCTGGAATGGATTTAGAAAATCTCAAGGAAGAAGAAGCTAGATTTAAAGCTGAGAAGACGAATCTAAAGTCAAAAGCTTTTGTTGCAAAGAAACCTCCAAGGCCTAAGGAAAAAGGCATTGTGATCAAGGAGAAATTAAATACTGAGGCATCTAAGCCCAAGACTAGATCACAAACTGAGATTTATCCCAAAGATAAAAGGGAAAGGAAAAGTTGATGAACCAATAAAGCCACGGGAGATGAAAATTCCTCAAATCCTAATGAAACATGTGTGCAAAATGGTTCAAGGTCATGATGATACTCTTGCTGAAGATGAAACTGTTCAAACTCTGAAAAGAAGGAAGATTACTGAAGAATCCAAGATAACCTCTGACAAAGCTCAAGTTGTTCAGAGTGAAGAACATCAAGCTACAGAAGAAATAACAAGTTCTGATAAAGTCATCAAGACATCAACCTCTGACATAGCTCAAGTTGATTTAGACAAGATGAAAGTAGCTGATAAAAAGAAACTTCTATGGAAAAATATCAAACCATCAGATCCAAAGAAAAGCCAATTGCTGTCTGATTTCATGACTATTGGGTTAAATGCTAGAGAACCAAGAGACAGAGCCGGATTGGGTTCTGATGAAGCTAAGATCAAGACAGGAGTTGAAGTTGCTACTAGAGATCTATTTTTGTTAACTGGCAGACCTCTTGAAGATGTTACAAAGAAACACCTTGATAACGTTTTCTCTGTTCAAGTGGTACTGGATGCTCATGATAAGCAAAATGTCAAAGAAAATCCGATTCTATTTATTGAAGATGGAAGGACATATCAGATGTCAGAATCAGATGTGCTGAACAAATCTTTGAAAAAACTTCAATTCTTTCATTATCTGTTAGAGATAAAGTCTTATATTACTAGGAGATGGTCAAATTTCATATTGAAGACCATGAGAGATAAAGCAAGAATTTCTGGTTCAAGGGTTACAGAATTCATTCCTAATATAGTTGAAGATGATGGAAGTGCAATTCCAATGAAGAAGGATTCTGTTAAACTTGAAGTAATTTTGAAAGAGAAATGTTTGTGCTACAATGAAGATTCTTCTCATCTAAGGGTAATAAGATTGGGTGATGGTTTAGAAAGAAACCATATCTCTGTACTAAGGACTGTAATCTACCAGATTGGAAGTCAGGGTGAAGAAATGAAGCAAGTCAAGACTACACTATCTCAAATCCTGAGAAATAAAGAAGAAAGCTGATATCAAACTTTGTCAAGAATCACTTTGGATTCAGATTGACTCAGTGAGATTGGTAAAAGCTGATATGCATGGAAAGAGTTAGAAGACTAGAAGACTTGTAGAAGATATCTGATTGATATATTTTAGGAGACAGAATTATATTCCATATCAATTAGAATATATCTTGTAATTGTGTACTATATAAACACAGCTTAGGGTTTACACTATATGTGTTATCATTATCGAGAAGATTATATATTGTAACCTAGCAGCTCTTAGTAATATTATTCATCATTGAGAGAGAACAACAGTTCATATTGTAACAGAGTTTATTGAATATACTTGATCTTTGTTACATACTTGTGTTCAAATCAATTTGATTGTATAAATACTGTATTCAACCCCCTTCTACAGTGTTGTGTGACCTAACAAATGGAATGGCTTATACTGTTTTGAAAATAGTTGATTGTGATATTGATTAGCTTACAGCTTGTGAACCCTGATTTTTATTCTGATAATATTATCAATCGTATTATTGTTTTCCAATGACGAAAAGATTCTCGCTTTCCATTTGGAAGATCACTTGAGATCTTGTTATTGATTTGTGATGAATGTCGGCTTTCACCCTATCTTGAGCCATGTTTCCTGAAATCCCAATGCTTTTCTTCATAACCCTTTCATAGCCCAAAAGACAAAAATCTGCCACCTAGAGATGTTAAAGTAGAATGCCCTGAAAAACAGTAATGGTATATTTTGGATTTTGTATCGTAGAACTATTTATAGTTACTTGCTGAGTTTTATACTTATATGTTTTGCTTTGATCTAACCATGGCAGTTAAGCAAGAGGATGGCCAGGCTTAGGCGCAATGCTGGTAAGAGCGTATCTGGTGGTCCCTACCGTGTTGAGGGCTCCCAGATGGCAGAGCAGGTAGTACAGGTTATAAGTGAGCAAACGCTTAGCCAGAAAGTTGTAAAGATTCAACGGGTTATCTGTCGGTTCCAAGTCGGAATTGATTATGTAAACTTGCTTTTATTTTGGGGTTGTAAATTATATTTTATGGTTGGTAGTGGTAGTCTTGTCTCAAACTTTATCCTGTTTGATTCTGTTAGTAGTTAATCGGGGTTTATGCTTATTTAATTCATAGATTAAAGGTGTATGGGTTCTTATTTCCTAACCCCGAGATTGAGGGCGTCACATTGAGGGTGATAGACTTGTTTGTTTTTGGAGTATAAGCTGTAACACCCCCAAATCCGGGGTCGGGGATCCGGGTTGTCACGAGTTCCATTTCCCTTAATAACACCCAATCTTAATAATTAATCAACTACTCTGTACTGTGACCCCACAATAAACACACACACCACACGTTATAGTCTCAGAGATGAACATCCAAAAATAATCACAAGTCATTTTATTCCACAATTATCTGCCAATACACCTTAAAAGGTTTTCTGAATAAATTTACATTTTCTTTGCCATTATTACAATTCATATTATACTTGAGTCTGGTACAATAAAAATTGAAAGCCTAGCCTATTGGTAGTTCCTACCTCAGCTACAGCGACATCAGCGCCTATAGGAAACTGTGGAACGTTTCCTATCCGCTCGCGAATTGGGAGCTTGGTCCTGTTCATCTTGTCTATCTGATGTTGTGTGATGAAAGAAGAAAGCAAGGGTGAGCAGCAAGCCCACCAAAATAATATGTATAATGATTAAAAATATATGAGCCTTTTCATAGTACTCATGAAAGTCTTGGTCAAAAGAAATGAACCAAGTTGATATCTTAATGCGATGAAGTCGCAAAATATTCAGTATATATATATACACATATACTTTTCAAAATATGGGAAGTCCTCTTCCATGCATAATACACACAGAGTTCCAGTGTATAACTGTATTAAAATATCGTTGCAAGGTGATCTCATATATCTAATCTTGTCTCAACGTTTTTTTTCTGAAAATCTTTGTCATGCATAAGATAATCATTTACTAGATATAAGTTTAAAAGATGAAGTTACAAGATACTCCAATATACTTATATCTTTTCCAAATACTACTTGAACTACCACCGTTCAAGTTATAATTAGTTTCAAAAGTTCATCACACTGATGAGACTACAAGATAAGACTTGAATAGATTCAATCTTTGAAATATTTTGAAGGAAATGAAGTTATGATATACTTCATTAAGTCCCGATATATATATACACCTATATATATACATACGTTTCTTGAAAACCTCTGTCATGTAAAGTATGAACATAATTGCAAAATCCAATAAATTTGGAAAGGAAAGAATTTTGACATAAAACTGATATCTTGCTGATCAGGCAAAGATACCAATAAGTAACCTTTTATACTAGTAGATGGACGAATTCCCCACTGGTCATCACCCTGGTCGCAATAGGACCTTATGCTGGACTGCCACTCAGCCACTTATGCATTTGATGGACTCCCACTGAGCCACTTACACTATCATGGACGCCCACTGAGCCCATGTTGCTTATGCCGACTCGATAGATGGACTTACTTCCCGAACGTTGGGTAGGTAATCAATTCATTTACCAAAACTGCAACCTTGTTGCGAATATAAAATACACCACAGAGCCGGATCCCTCTGGTTTTGAGCGAGTATTTAAATTCCCTTTAAAAAGGAAGATCATAAATATAAAAATGAGTTTTGGGATCCGCTCTAACTTTTAAAAATCATTTTGAAGACTCAAAAATACTTTAAGGAGTGGTTGGAGCAATGCTGATTTAATAAAATAAATCAGTCCCAATGTATTTAGAAAATATCTGAATATTATTATTTAAATAATATTCCCATAAAGAATAATTGAGGTAGAAGTTGGAAAACTTATACTTGAAATGAATAGTAAATAACCAAAGATATACCTATACGAAAGTACTATCTTTATTTGAATAATCAAAAGTGAGTTTGATTATCGACACCTTATTCTTTAATAAAATAAAGAATATATCTCAGCAAATAATCGGAGTCATAGATCCTCAAATGAATATTCAAAATAATATTCAATAAATAAATAAGCTGAGTCATAAGCCCTCGAATGAATATTATAAATAATATTCATTAAATAAAATAAAGGAGTCATACATCCTCAAATGAATATCCAAGTAATATTCAATAAATAATATAAAGGAGTCATAAGTCCTCGAATGGATATTCAAGATAATATTCAATAATAAAATAAAGGAGTCATAAGTCCTCGGATGAATATTCGAAATAATATTCAATAATAAAATAAAGTTATCGAATAAACCTTATTCGATTAATAGTTTTGAAAACTATAACCATATATATATAAATATATATATATAAAATCTACTCGGGATCCTCGACTCCCGGTTTTAGAAAATGTTTTCACCTTTGGGTCCCTATACTAAGGGTATATGCAAATTACTGCTATTCTCTAGCATAGGTATTATCAACTGAACCAACAGATATATATGGCAAGAATACGAAACAGGCATGCATCTATATACCATATCAGCATGCTTCAATATATCGCAACATTTGCTAATTAACCAACATGCATCTATCACAAGATAATGCATATACATATATACATCACAACAACAGTATAACGGGTAGAAAACTTGCCTGAGCGACTGGGGGTTACGAGCGACTGGGGGTTACGAATGGCTCGGGACGAGTCTGGTAACCTATAAGCAACAAGTAAGTTGGAATTAAACCAAAGTCACTTGTAAATCTATACTCTAACCAACTCAGACTCTAACGCTCATTTTGCGCGTACTGATTCTCTTAAGTCACTCGAGTACCCTCGGCTCCACCATTTTTAATAATTTAACCATTACGAGTTTTAAGGCGATTCCTTCGCGAGTGTCTTACCAACTGCATTTACACCTTACATAAATGTTTCATACTTCAATTAGTCCTTTAAGGTCTTTAACCTATGTTTCAAAGTAAGGCGAGGGGTAATGTTTCGTTCGCGAAACGTCGTTACTTAAAACGGCCGTTTCTCCTAAACCGTTCATCGGAATCAAACGAACCACATATCAAAATGAAGCTCGTAACATGAACTATCTAAAAATGGCAATGGTCAAAACCTAGCAGGGAGTTCTCGTGTCCAAATGTTATGAACAAAAGTAGTCTAAAGTAAATCGGACATTACGACGGCTATGTTTACGCGATTTCCCAAATTTAAACCAACTCAAAACAACCACAATTCAACCCCAATTCACAACCCAATCCAAACTCCATCCAAAATACATTACAACAGCCCCAAACCAACTCATTATAATCCATTTACTTACTCCTACAACTTGAATTTAAACTATACTACATTCTTTAACCAAATCTTAAGATTTCAACAAATCAATCACCACCATTCCAACCCAAACTCTTAAACAAACAAGTTTCAAGCTACTCTTTACTCTAACAACCAAAATCAACCTAATATACAAATTGGTATAAAGCTGATTTTGTGGTTATCCCTAATATATAGAAATATAAATTGTTGTCGAATATGAATTTCATTTATACTGAATTTTTATATGCAAGATCGAATAGTTTGCGTGAGAGGCCGTGTCGTCGGTACATCGTGTGTATTTATTACGTCATATTATAATATAAAATAGGCGAACATATGCCTAAGCGGGCCATAGTTGCTGGATACGCTTCAGCATACCGGTGTTGCATCGAGATTGATCATCAGGTGCAATGCATGCGTCTTGAGAGATTTCAATCTAATTATTGATAATCATAAAAGACTAAATGAAAGTTTAGTTCTTAATTCTTAAACAGAAATTGGTTACATGATTGCGATATAGTTTCTTTCACTTATTACATAATTTATTATTTAGTTCTTTCAGTTATTTACAGGCTTTAGGATTCATATTCATTGTGTTGTTTTATATTGATTTCTTGTAACATTACTACTGTTGCTTGTTTACGAGATTATATACATGCTGAGCATTTCATTGGCTCATACTTATTTTATTACTGTAATTATTTAGCTAGACCAGAGCAGGATTTTTTCCGCCATCCTTGGAAGGGTTTGAACTAGAATTGTCAGAAGATCTTTAGTTTTGGTGTAATTGTATAGGTAGAGGTTTTGAGACGTTTGAACTAGTGTAGTAGTGTGTTGTAATAAAATCTGAAATAGTTTGTAAAACTAAATAGATTTTTAGATTGTAATAACTTATGCTTTGTAGTAGTGCCTGTTTAATACTATAAACTGTGATCGGTCCAGTTGTAGAAGGGGTCATATTTATTATTTTATTCCGTTGTGCATATTAGGTCATTGTTTATCAGTTAGTGACTCCCAAATCTAGACCCCAATTTGAAGGGCGTCACATTTATGATTTCACCATCTTTTGATTTTTTTTACAAAAACACGAAGTCAACCAAAATTAAGTAGACATGCAACTAGTTGAATCGAGTTTTTTTGTTGCATTTAAGATTGCAGAGGTTGCATAAAATTGCAGAAACTCGTCAAAAATTACGTCTAGTTGAATCGAGTTGCAGAAAACTATTTTTTTGCAAATTTTTTTTTTAAATACTATGTTTGCAAATAAAAAGGTATTTATGCATTTTTTAAATAATGACAGTATTTTTGCAAAAATATTTTTAATCTCGAATATTTTTCAAAATTAATAATAACCTAAAAACTGCACAATCAACTGAAAATAATTCATCGCATCGATTCTTCGTGTTAATTATTTTTCATTGATATTATATTAGGTTAGTATCGTGTGTCATCATTCTTCTACAACTATCATATTTTCTGGGATGTAAGTGGACTTGGCAAATCGGATAATCGGATCGGTTTCGGATCAGATTAATTTTAGATCGGTTCCACATTCGGATTATGATATAATCGGAAACCAATCGGATCAGATTAAATATGATGCGGTTCGTGTCTTATTCAGATTTAAAGCGGATGAAATTCGAATAAAAATCAGATAAATTCGGTTCAGATATTTTCGGTTCATAACTTAATCATTTTTTTAATTTTATGAGTCTTAAAAAAATATTTTTTTATTAAATATAGTACTTTCAATATAATATATAGTACTTTTATAAAATACTATGATTAAATAATCATATTAACATAAACATAAAATACTTTCAAATATCAATTTTGCTTATTTCGGATCATATTCGGTTCAGATAATATATGACTCGATTTTGTTCGGTTCCAATTTATAATCGGATCTAGTATTTCAGATCATTTTCGATTAATTTTCAGTTCAGATAATTTTCGGATCGGTTTAATTTGATTTTTGAATAAATATCGAATTATATGATTCGGATCTCGGATCGGATTTCGGTTGCATGAATTTCGGTTCGGTTATTCGAATCCAGACCCATTTTGGCACGTGTAGATGTAACTATATGCAGAATTCGAAAATATGACTAAGGAGTTCAATTATTTATAACCATAAGTGTTTGCGTCAAATATTTAAAGTTAAAACTGAATTCGAATATTTAATGAAAATAATATATTTTATTTGGATGGGAGGGGGATTGTTTTTATTGGCCCAATGTGAATCCAACTCAAATTCTGATATAAAAATAGGGATAAATAAAATATGAATTAACAGTACTTTACAACCCATAATTTTGATTAAAAATAAATGTGTATCAAAAATTTGGAAAAAGTATATTACAATACCTTAACTTACATTTTCGCATTCATTATACCCTTTTCATAATTTATTTGAACTGCACAGGAGTTAAACCGGAATTTCAGCAAAAAAAAATAAATATATATTAAATTTAAAAATTTTATATAATATGAAAATTTTAATTTTTATAGAAAATAGTAAATTTCATATTTTTATTCTATAATATTTATGTCAATATTTTATAATTTTACCTAAAAAATTAACAATTAATTTTTGTTATGTACTTAAATTCAATTTTGTAGAGATTTATAATTTGAAATTAATATTATAAAATGACAACAGAAACCGAAATTAATAGTATTATTTAAAAATTTAAAATTTATTATTTTATAATTGATATAAGAAAAAAATTCAATTTTTTATATTATTTGAAAAATATGAAATTTGTTTAAATTAAACATTTTGTTAAATTTCTGATTTTGACCCTGCTCAATTTAATAAAATTCCGGAAAATATAATGAATGCGAAGTATAGAGGTGCAGACTGAATTTTTTAAAATTATGATATGAATTTATTTTTGGAAAAAGGCCATAGGTGCAAAATACATTTAACTCATAAAATATTCTACTACAGCAAATTAACGGTGAATAAAATACAAACAAAAACCAAATAGAAAACAACAATATAACAATTTCGATTATGACTGGGACTAGAATCTTGGTTGAAGAGACTTCGCCTATAAATTGAACTGCTGCGCGCAATCTCCACCCTTATTCAACCTCTATTTTTTATAAAATTTAGCAATCTTCTAGTTAAGGATGGTTTATGATGATGCGTTTAATAATCTTTCCAGGGATCTAATGATGCCTTTACACGAAGATTTTCCAGAGACAACAAGACATTCAGCTGTATCTGAATCATGCAGATCAGCAACTGCTGGAACTCCGTATCTTTTTCTTGCACAAGCATCTTCAACTGTCGCTACTCGTGATTTGTTATGTCTTTCAACAGGTGAAAGATGTACTATTGAGTTACCCGAACCATCCGAAAAAAGTTATCTTAGGTACAAATAAGGGATGGCTAGTAATTCTTGGAAGAAATTTAGATATCGATCTCTTGCACCCTTTCTCTAGGCACCAAGTTCAACTTCCTCACTTGATTGCAATTGCAAATCAGCGGGAATGCTTTTGCGATATACCTGATATTGATTGATTCAGGACGCTTCCATGATATTCTCTACCATAAAAACAAATTTTATGCCGTGACTAACACTGGGCTATTTGGTTGTGTAACATTTACGCGGTGAAAGTTAAATTTGAAAAGTGTGTTACGATGTCGTTTGAGTAAAGATTGTAATTTGATTTTATTACAATGTTTTATCAGCTAGTTTATTTTCTTGGTATAGATGTCTGTGGTCCTGAATATGTACTGGTAGTTGGTTATACAGGCAGATGGTACCATGTATCCAGGTGACTATGGAAAAATGTTATCTTTATTTTAATTTGAGAATTTCTCCCTCTTCTAAATCTTCTTCTTCTCATCTTTTACTTCCTTGAATGATAATTCTGTAAGCTGCCTTGTTACATTGTGATGAAGATAAGCTAAGAGGAGGGCTTCTGGGTACAAAACTTGCATCACTTCCTGTAGAAGCTGGTGATATTGAACAACAATATTACCTTGCTGAATCATCATCAGGATGTGATCTTTTGCTAATTCAGTATTTTCGCAAGGGATTTCCTTATGAACCAGTCAGCCGGGAGCATAGGTATTGATAACTCTGGTGAGCGGGCGGCTCCGTCCGATGCCGTTCCTGGACCTTCTTTGGGTATGGATGAGGTGTAGCTGCTGGTTGGGCGCCTGTAAAATAACACCGGAAGGGGGGTTTGGCTCCCACGGCGCCTCCGGTGTAAGAATAAGAACAGGGCCTTGAAGAAGATGAAGGTATGTATACGTAATATAGGGGCTGCTGTGTGTGTATGTATGGATATGTATATGTGATGGCTGTTGTGTGTTTATGAACGTATGAGAGTGTGTGAGTGTGCAAGAGTGAGTATTTTTAAACCCCTAAACCCTTCAGTCTTGGGGGTATATATAGGCCCAAGGTAGGGTTTAGGGGTAGTTACCTCTAAATCTGGGCCGTCGGATCTTGGGAGCGGAGGACGCCTGGCTTGGGCGGATTGCTTACACGTGTCCAGGGGAGGACCACCTCCAAAGTGTCCTAACGGCCTTCTGACACGCGCCGTGCTTGTCTGGTGTGTTGGTTGTTGATAGCTGTCATAGTCACGTGCCCACGTAACCTTCCTTGGCGGGTTGTGGGATGTGCATGTGTTTGCTGGGACCTCCCTTACGGCGATCTTGGTCTCGATCCGGATCCGGGTATGCGGGTGGATCCGGATCCGGGCAATAGGATGTACCCGGGCCTGGGCTCTTATGCTTGATTGGCCTGGGGGAGGGGGGTCTTAGCAGGTCAGTTGAGCATGTATTCCTTTAGTCCAGGTTGGCGTCTATCCGGGTCTCTTATACCTTATCATTTGCCCCCCACTCCCTTATGCAGATTTTCTGGATGAGGGAGTAGAGTAGGGTTGCATATTTGGCTTAGGAAAAAACTTTCTGCTCCTGTATTCAGAAAAATATATGATCCTGGTTGCCCCCCAATCCGGATTTGGTGTAATGGATACCAATCCGGATTAAGGTGGAATAGTTGCTTCAGGAAAATTTCTGCTCCTGGTTGCCCCCCAATCCGGATCTGGTGTAATGGATACCAATTCGGATTAAGGTAAAATAGTTGCTTCAGAAAAATTTCTGCTCCTGGTTGCCCCCCAATCCGAATCTATTGTAATGGATACCAATCCGGATTAAGGTAGAATAGTTGCTTCAGAAAAATATCTGCTCCTGGTTGACCCCCAATTCGGATCTGGTGTAATGGATACCAATCCGGATTAAGGTAGAATAGTTGCTTCAGGAAAATATCTGCTCCTGGTTGCCCCCCAATCCGGATCTGGTGTAATGGATACCAATCCGGGTTAAGGTAGAATAGTTGCTTCAGGAAAATTTTTGCTCCTGGTTGCCCCCTAATCCGGATCTGGTGTAATGGATACCAATCCGGATTAAGGTAGAATAGTTGCAGATTCAAACCTGTATCCGGTTGTCAATGGTCCGGTTCATGGCTTTTGGTTCGGATCATGGGCTGTGGAATTTGAAGAGTTTTTAACTTGTAACGTCTTTCAGTTTTTTCCCTCCCATAAATTCAAATTTTTAGGCAGTTACGTTCCTTGAAAATAGGCCCCTAATGATGACGGGGTTTAATACGCACACACACACACATATATATATATATATTTATATATATATATATATATTTTCCTTTGTAACTGCTGCTAGACCCAGTAAGACCCTTCTACGTGGCAGGGGTGGTTCTCCTCTTCGCCTTCTATAAAAGCCGTTTCCCTGTCCATTTCTTTTTCTTTTTTGTTATTCACACCAAAGAACTCCAACAGTTTTTTCTCTTTCTCTTCTTCTCAAGGTCTCTCGAAGCGCTTCATCGGTGGTTAGAGGTTTCCGTCGCTGCGCCGTCGTCTTCTGCCCTCTTTGCTTGCAATTTGTAAGTTTATTCTTTTCTTCTTCGATTCACTGTGATTTATCTTCGAGTTATTCCCACTTTTTCCAATTTTGCATGCTTCAATTTCATGTCTCTATCTTCGAATCCATGGTACCAGTTAGTGTTTTAGTCTTTTTTGTGTTTGATACGACTGTTTGTGTGTAGATCTGTAATTTTTTGCTTGTTTTTGTTTGATTTTGGTTGTGATTTTGGGTTTTTGGGCTCGGTTTTCCTGGGTTTTCTCTATTTGTTCTTCGTGTTCTTGATAGAATATAATTGTGTGTATATGTAAAAAGGGGTGGATTTTGTTGTTTGATTCTTTGGTTAACTGTTTGTGGGTTAGGGCTTTGATTTGATCCGGGTGGGGGGTATAGGATCCGGATCTGGGGGGAGGTTTATTGGTAGAATTTTATGACTTGGGTTTTCTAAGCTGTTTTTGGTTGCTTCTGATCCGGGTATGGGTGTTTTTAAGCTTTTGGTTGCTATGGACCACCAAGATCCGGGTCCATGGGTATTTTGTTTTTTATTTGTAGTTAACATGATCCGGATCGTTGATGTTTTTCCGGGTTGGACTTGCATTGGTGGTCCGGATCATTAGGTTATGGTAAAACTAACATAACGTATCTGATCCGGACCGCTTAGCAAAACAAATAAAACCTGTAGGGCCCAGGCTAACTGACCTTCATTTTAATAGGTATATTGTCCGGATCAAGGAGCGAGCTAGGAAAGTCTATAACTGCTACCCCAACTTTTCTGACGAGGAGAGTGATCCAGATTCATCTGGTAGAGAACAGACTCGGGGCGAGATGGTGAGGAAGGGGTCCGGGTCTGTGGGAACTATTACGAGCTTCCGGTTCAAGAGGCTTCCGGAAAACTCGGTAATCTTTACGCCAGACGGCCGCTGGTCCGATATTAAGTATCATTTCGTGAGGAAGCCACCCGGGTTTGAAGATAGCATTTATTATACCCGGGTCAGATACGAGAGGCACGAGGATGGCCACCCGGGTGTTTATGACCAAGGTGCTCTGGAAGCAGCTTTTGCTTCGTTTGGGATCAGCCGGGATCATTACCAGCTTAAGGATTTTTATGCTGAAGCTGATCCGGGTGATATGGACAAGGCAATCCGGGCTGCTTTTCAATTAACTCCTGATATCGCTTGGAGGTGGCCCGAGCCCCATGAGAGAATTTTTCATCGCCCTGCGGATGGTTTTGTTCCGGTCTGGCTGGAGCATCTAAGGTCCGGGTGGAGCCCTCGCTGCCACATTTTTCTTAAGCACCTGTGTAAATATGTCTACAGGATATCCCCAATGCAGATAACTCCAAACGGAATTAAGTCTATGACTTGGTTCATAGCTTGCTGTAACAAGGCCGGGCTCATGCCTACCTTCAAGTTGTTCCACCAGATTTTTTATCTTTCTAGATCAAGCCAGAAGCCTTTTTATGAACTGAGGTTCTGGGAAGCAGAGTGTGGCTTTGGTTCGGGTAGGTCGAAACTGGTTATGCACCAGACGTCGTTGAAACATTGGAACGGGGAGATATTGATGCTGAAGGGGTACGATCTGGAGTTTCTTCCTTACTTTACAACCGGGGAAGTTAAGACAAAGTTCAACCCGGAGATCTTAGAGAGGGAGGCTGTCGATCAGATTAGGAAATTTTGCGGTAGTCTCGGGTTCCAGCCGACCCGGGATACCTTTATGAACCATAAACTCCTGTTCCAACTTAGCTGTAAGTTCTTCTTTAACCTGTTCTGTTAGTGATCCGGGTCCCCATCCCTGCTTGTAGATCCGGATTACGTTCCTTTTTCTTTTAACTTGTAATTATTGTTGGGAAACCCTATTTTTAGTCTTTGATCCAGGTCTCTCTGCTTTTCCTGATGGTCCGAATCAACCTCTATTTTGCCTTTTTACTTGTAGCTAATTTGCATAAAACATCTTCCCATGATCCGGGTTTACTGCAGTATTTTACTTCCGGATTTGGTAGTCTTTGCATTTATATCAATCCTGTGCTGATAGTTTTCTTTTCCAATTTTTCAGGTTTGCCGCATTACAACCCTGCATCTAGAGCGATAATGTCTTCTTCAGCTTATGCAGCAGCTTTCAACTCCCTGGGATTGGCATACAAGACAACCAAAGGGGCCCCTGGGACCGGATCCGGGTCTGCGGACGCAGAGGGTGAAGCCGAGTCTTCTGCCTCCCGGAATGTTGCTGATCCGGACAATGCACCCTTGGCCGAGGATCCGGACATCCAAGAAATTTCGGAAGATGATCCCCCTTCAGAGAAGAGGAAGTCTGCCCCGGGAAAGCCTCCCCGCGGGAAAGCTGTTATTGCGGACTGGGTCGTCTGCGATTTTGAGGGGAAGGGCCCGGACGGGGGTCTCATCAGGATAGGGACAAAGAGCTTGGTTGACCTGGCCGGGTTCATGTCTAGTATTTCTTCCCAAGATGACTATGAGGAAGTGGAGGGATACAGCATGGCTACGGCTCTGAAAAGGGTCACCGGGCAATGGGGACAGGTATCCAAAATTTCCATGCCTTTGGTTCCGGATTGCATCCCCCATTCTTTTTTTTGTACTTAGTCGATTTCTTTTTTTTTCAGCTCGGGAGTGCCATATCTATATGCTCAGATGTTTCCTACACGGAGGTCCGGGAGGCCAACAACCGGACCAATACCGAGAAGATAAGGGCCGATACCTTGCAGGGGGAGTTGGAGGAAGCCCGGGAGGGATTCCACGTGGTTGAGTCCGGGTTAAGCCAGAAGTTGAAGGAATCTGAGGACCGGGCTGAGGGGCTTGCGAAAGAGGTGGAAAGGCTCAAGGCCGAACTTGCTGCCAAAGAAAACTTGAACAAGGAGGCTATAATTGCTGAATTCAAGGCCAGTGATGTTTATGATTTTGAGGTTGCTCAGGCCGGGGTTCCCGAAGTGCGCAGGTCCTGGGTCGTTGCTGAACGCCACATCAAGACCAACCCCTTGGCTTCCTGGGAGAGCTTCATCCAGGAGTTCCTTGCTGCAAAGGCCGCGGTGGAGCAGGGTCAGGGGGAACCAGAACCCTATGATGGTCTGAGCCCTAGCTTCCTCTAGATCAGGACCAGCTTTGCTAAGCTTATCGGGCCCAGCCCTTGTAATTTCTTTTTTCTAGGATTTCCCATTCTCGTACTTTGATTTGAACTATTTGTAATATTTGGATTTGTTCCGGATTGAAGGCAATCCGGATTCTGATTTAGATTTTACTTTCGTTGCCTTGTATTTTCCTTCCATTATTGAAAATATTTGCTTTTCCATCTGTAGTTTTAATTTTTGTAGGCTGTCCGGATCCTTGCACAAATGCCCTTGATCCGGGCGGTGTATCAGGCCCCCGATCCGGATGGGCTTTATAACCAGATTGTTCCGGGTATGTATTCTTATCCAGATTTGAATTCTTGTAACATGATTTTTGCTCTTGGAATTGCTTTCAATCCGGGTATGATACCCACCCGGGTTGAAGTATTGTTTTTTGCTTTATGTACTTAGAAAATATAAGTGCATAATGGTTGTTTCTAACCCGGATTTGAATGCTTATCCGGGTTGATTTTGCTTTGAAATTTGCTTTCAATCCGGGTATAAAACCGACCTGGTTTGATGTTTGCTTGTTTGCTTTATGTACTTAAAAAATATTTGCATAATGGTTGCTTGCAACCCGGATCTGAATGTTTATCCGAGTTGTTCTTTGCTCTTTTGCTTTACATAATTGTTGTTTTCAACCCGGATTCGAATTGTTATCCAGGTTGGTGTTTGCTTTTTTGCTTTATGTACTTGGAGGGTTACCGAAGTACATAATGGTTGTTTGCAACCCGGATTTGAATGCTTATCCGGGTTGTTTTTTGCTTTTAACTTTGCTTTCAATCCGGGTATGTCTAATCCGGATTGGTGATTGCTCCATTTACTTAGAAATTTTCTAAGCAAATAGTGGTTGCCTTTGTTTTTTGCTTCCAACCCGGGTATGAGAACGTACCCGGGTTGTTTTTTGCTTCCATAACTGGTAATTTAAAAGTAATAACTTTCTAAGAAAGGAAAATTCTTTTCATTGATTTGCAAATTTTTTTCATACAAAATGCATTATCATATATTGGTTGCTTGCCATAGGCTATAAGTTCTGGTTGCTTTTGGTTGCTTTTTCTACTGGTAAAACTTTCTGAGCCTGAGTCCATGCCATGTATTTGGTACTTCAGACTCATCCATGTTCATGAGCTTGTATGTTCCTGGCCTTAGAACTTCCTTGACTTTGTATGGGCCTTCCCACTTTGGCATTAGCTTTCTAGTGTTGGTGGGGTCTGAAGCTTCCGTATCTCGAAGGACCAGGTCTCCAACTTGAAAGTTTTTGACCCGGGACTTCTTACAGAAGTGCTCTCTTATTTTCTGTTTATACTTTTCCATTCTTGCCACTGCCTGGTCTCGGACTTCATCAATTAGCTCAATATTCATTCTGAGCCCCTCCTCATTTGCTATCTCATCAAAGTTGATTGCTCGATGGGAGGGGGATCCTACTTCAATTGGTAGCATGGCTTCAGTTCCATAAGCCAATTTGAAGGGGGTTTCTCCTGTGCTTGTTTGGGGGCTTGTCCTATATGCCCATAGTACGTTAGGCAATTCTTCTGGCCATTTAATTTTTCTTTCCCTGAGCCTTTTCTCGATCCCCCGGAGAAGTATTCGATTGGTTAATTCAACTTGGCCATTCCCTTGAGGGTAGGCTACAGACGACTTCTTGTGCCGGATACCCCGTTCTAGAAGGTAGGATTCGAATTCTGAACCAACGAATTGCGGACCATTATCTGAGACCAGTACTCTCGGGATCCCAAACCTCATCAGAATGTTATCCATGAATTTGATGCAATCTTGCTGGTTTATTATTCTCATTGCCTTTGCTTCTACCCATTTTGTCATATAATCAATTGAGACTAGTAAGTACCTGAGGTCTCCTCTGGCTCTTGGGAATGGTCCTATGATATCAATACCCCATACGGCAAATGGGATTGGTGACAAGACTGAGGAGGGTAGGACTGGGCTCATTCGGCTGACATTGCTGAATAACTGACATTCCTTGCATTTTTTCACAAAGTCTACTGAATCCTGGTGTATAGTGGGCCAGTAGTACCCTTGTCTTATGATTTTGTGAGCTAGGGATTTTGCGGACATGTGGTCCCCACAGATTCCTTCGTGAACTTCCATGAGGTAGTACTGTGCCTCTCCTGGGCCTATGCACTTGAGGATCGGGGAGGAGAAGGTCCGGCGATAGAGTATACCCTCTTCGATGAAGAATTTTGAAGCTTTTGCCTTTAACCTTTGAGCCTTCCCTTTATCCTCCGGGAGCTCTCCCTTCTCTAGGTAGTTAATAAATGGAGTCATCCAATTCGGGCCGTTGTCTATTTCCATGACTTCTTCAGATTTTGTGCTCGGTTTCCGCAATTCTTCGAAGTAGACGGAGCAATCCAGGTCTGATGAATTTTGAACAAGTTTAGATAGTGCATCAGCTTCTGAATTCTCTTCTCTGCAGATTTGGATGACTTGGATTTTTGGTATGGAGGCGAGGTAGCTTTGGACCAGAGCCTGGTACTTGGCTAGAACTGGATCATTGGCTATGTACTCGCCATTTGTTTGCTTTACCACGATCTGGGAGTCGTTGTAGATTTTAAGATCCTGGATCCTGAGTGTTCTTGCTAGCTTCAATCCTGCAATCAAGGCCTCGTACTCTTCCTGGTTGTTTGTTGCTGAGAAGCCGAAGGAGATTGCTGTTTGGATTGTGAATCCTTCTGGGCTCTTTAGTATGAGGCCGGCTCCTGATCTTTCATTGGTTGAAGAACCATCAACTTTGAGAGCCCAGGCTTCTGTTTCTTGATCTGTGTTCATCTCAGGGTGAATGCTCATGGGCTCTGGCTCTTCTTCTGGGAAATTGCATTCTATGATGAAATCATCTAGAGCCTAGGCTTTGATTGCCGTTCGAGGAATGAAACTCAGATTGAACTGACTTAGTTCAACTGCCCAATTTACCAACCTCCCTGAGACATCTGGCTTGTGTATTATCTTCCTTAAGGGTTGATTGGCTACAACTCGTATCTCCCTTCCCTGGAAGTAGTGTCTGAGCTTCCTGGATGTTGTGACCAAGGCAAAAGCAAACTTTTCTAGCCTTGGGTATCGTGTCTCTGCATCTTTTAGCACTTGGCTCACATAATAGACTGGTTTCTGTTTTCCATTCTCTTCCCTGATCAAGGCTGCCCCAACTGCCAGGGCCCCTGCTGACAGGTAAAGGGATAGGGGCTCCCCGGGTTGAGCTTTGGTTAACACAGGGGGTTGAGTATGGTACCTTTTGATTTCTTCGAATGTGCTCTGGCACTCTGGGCTCCAATTAACTTCTCTCTTGTTGGTTGCTCCTTTTAACAGGTCAAAGAAGGGTAGGCATCTTTCAGCTAGCTTGGAGATGAATCTTCTGAGTGCAGCTAGTGATCCTGCTAGCTTCTGCACATCTTTTTGTGTTTTGGGAGCCTTCATCTCTTGGATTTCCTTTATCTTTTCTGGGTTGGCTTCAATTCCTCGGTTGCTTATCATGAATCCGAGAAATTTTCCTGCCCCTACTTCGAATGTGCATTTTTCTGGATTGAGTCTGAGTGAGTATTTTCTCAAGTTGTCGAAGCATTCTCTCAGGTCTCCTATGTGCCCGGGGATGCTTGTAGACTTCTCAATCATGTCGTTGATATATGATTCCAGGTTCCTTCCAATCTGGTCCTTAAAGATTTTATTCATTGCCCTTTGATATGTTATTCCCGCATTAGTCAATCCGAAAGGCAGCATCACATAGGCGTAGACCGCCCTGTGGGTTATGAAGGATGTCTTTAGGATGTCTCTGGGATTCATCTTGATCTGGTTGTACCCCGAGTAGGTGTCCATGAAACTTAGCATCACGTGCCCAGAAGTTACATCGATCGATTGATCAATATTTGGCAAGAGGTAGGGGTCTTTGGGGCATGCACTGTTCAGGTCTGTGTAATCGATACACATTCTCCATTTTCCGTTTGCTTTTTTCACCATCACTACATTAGCCAGCCATTCCGGGTACTTAACTTCGCATATTATTCCGGCTTTCAGTAGTTTCTCAATTTCTTCATCGATTGCTTTCTGCCTTTCTGGGGAAAATTTTTTTCTCTTTTGCTTGACTGGCTTCCTCTCTGGGTTGACGTCCAAGCTATGCATCGCTATAAATTCATCCAACCCGGGCATGTCTTTTGGGGTCCAAGCGAATATGTCAGAGTACCCTTGGAATAGTGATACCAGGTCATTTCTGAAATTAGCCTCGAGCCCGGATCCTATCTTTATCTTTTTGGAAGGATCGCTTGTATTGATCAGAATTGTATCTGTTTCAACAGCTGCCTCTATCTTTGATTGATCCATGTTTGATACCATCTGCTGGATTCGAGCCTCTATATTCTTCTTCATATAAATCTGAGCCTGGGCTGTCATCTCTTTATTGTTTCTTTCTTCAATAATTTCTGGGTTGGTTGCTTGCACAGTAGGGTTGGTTTGGCCAAGGCCTAGGCCCAATTCAATCCCTTCTGTGACTTGGTTGCTTTTTTGCTCTTCTGAGCTTTGTTTGGTTGCTTTTGGGTCTGAGAGGGACTCTATGATCTGAACTTCTTTTCTCGTATCATTCCTTGTGTGTGGGCGATGTTTCTTAATACTTTGCTGTTTCCGGAGCACCACAGCCTTTCTCTTGTTGTCTTGATGAGTTTCAGCCATTATCAGAGCCTGGCTATAATGTCTTTCAGCTACCTCATAGTCTCCCTTGATTTCTCCTATCCCGATTGGAGTTGGGAATTTGATTTTCAAGTGTGATATGGATGTGATTGCTTGGATCTTGGTTAGGGCTGAGCGCCCGATTATGCCGTTGTAGGATGAAGGAGTATTGATCACGTAGAACTTTATCACATGGGTAACCTGGTTTGGGCCCGATCCAAATATGACTGGTAAGTATAAGGTACCCTGGATCGGGACCAAGTTGTTCTCGAACCCATACAGAGGGTCCTCTTGGCATTCATTGGAGAGTACGCTCCCAAGCCTCATCCTGTCTACAGTATGCTTGAAGAGTATGTTCACTGAAGATCCGTTATCAATCAGCATCCTTCTCACTTCGTTGTCAAAGATATCAAGTGTTACCACCAAGGCTTCGTAGTGATTCGGGTTGACCCCTTCATAATCCTTGCTGCTGAATGAGATCATCATCTCCGGGTAGGATTGAATGGAGAACACTTCATCTCCTGAGCTCGGGCTCCTAGGGGGGGAGTGTGAACCTCCTAGGACCATATTTACCACATTCTTACCTTTTCTTTGCCTTTCTTCTCTCTGGTTTTTCTCCCTTGAGATGTATTGATTGAGGTTGCCTTTCTTGACTTGGTCTTCAATAAAGTATTTTAAAGAGAGACAATTTTCAGTCTTGTGCCCATGGGTTTCATGATAGTCGCACTGCCTGTTGTAAGGCCTGCTCTCCGGGGGAGTCTGCATTGGCTTCGGAGGGTAGTAGAATGGCTTTCCCTTGATCTCCTTCAGTATCTCTTCCCGGGTCCTGTTTAGTGGTGTCCATTCTGGCTCTTGCCTAGGCTCCCTTGCCTGCCTAGGTGGACCGGAATCACCTTTGGATTCTGTTTTAGGACCCAATCCTTGGAATATTGGGGTGTTTTGTACCACATTTGTTTGCTGGGTTTGGTTGCTTTGTTTGAACTTTTTCTCCTGATGGTAACCTCCTTTCGGTCGGTCATCAGAAGATTTGTTCCTGTTTCCTCCATTCCGAGTCATTCTCATCGCCTGGAGAACATCTGTTTCTTTTATGAACCGGGCTGCCATAGAATAAGCCGCGGCCAGGCTTTGGGGCTCTTTGTTTATCAACTCCACAATATACCTCTCATTGTGTTCTGGATCCAGGTTTCTTCGAAATATGCTTAGAGCCTCCCTTTCATCGAGATTTGAAACTTTGTTGATGGCTTCCTGGAATCTCCGCATATAGGCTGAGAGTGCTTCGTTATCATACTGGCGGATTGTCTCCAGGTGGCACATGTGCATTTCATGTGTTTTATTGGCTCTGAATCTTCTAAGGAAGGGTCCCCTGAATTCTTTCCAGGAGTGGATGCTTCTTAATGGGATTCTGCTGAACCATCTTTGAGCCCCCCCTTTGGGGGTCGAGGCGAAAAATCTGGATTTCGTCAAGTCATTGTAATAGTATATCTGAGCTATTTGTTTGAAGTAGTTGAGGTGCTCTTCCGGATCCCCCAGTCCATCGAAAGAGTCGAAGTTGTAGTGTTTGAGATTATACTGTCGAGGGATGGCTTCTAGGGAGTGGCTGAAGGGCGTGAGGGTCTCCCCAACTTCCAACCCAGAATCTCTCTCCATCTTTCTCTGGAGCTCATAAATCATATCTTTAAGATCCTTCTAGCCCTCCTCTTCGTCATCAGAAATGAGTTCGGGGGTAGGGTCTCTCCGAGTTCTTTTGCCTCTTGTTTTAGTTAGGAGCCTCTCCTCCTCCAGCTGCATTCTTTTCTGAATTTTTTGCTCCAGCTTTTCCTCTTCTTCCTTTCTTATCTTTTCTTTGATTTCTTCTAACTTTTTCTTTCTGATTGCTTCTGTCTCCTTCTTACTAGGCGCTTTTTGATTCTTTTTTTTCTTAGCCCCAATTCGGTCGAAGACAGATCTCCTGGATTGCTGAGAGTCCCCGGACTCTTCTTGCTCATCATCTTGTTCAAATTCCATCTGAGCCCGGGCTTGTTCATCTCTGTAGAGCCTGATTGCTTCAGCAAGTTCGTGGCTTGTTAAGTTAGCCATATGCTCCTCTGCAACTGGAACATTGGTGTACTTGTACTGATTGAGCTCTATGATATTTCTAGCATCCCTTACCGGGGTATGCTGGGTCAGTGGTTGCTTCTGGAAGGTCTCTCTGTCTCCTCCAGGTTCTTGGACTTGAGAGGGGTCTTGATCCTGAATGTGGGTACTGACGGAAGGCCTACCAGCTGTACTTTTTCCTGCTCTTGCCATTACCACAATTGTACAAACAACTGACCAAGATTTGAGGCTACAAATGTGGATCTGAGGTTGCTTTTTTGAAGATTACGAAAAATTTCCAGAATAACAGCAAGCAAACTTTCTGGGTTTTGCTAACAATAATACTAAACAAGAACAGCAGGCTCTTGAACACAAAAGAAAATATGCAAGCTAAAACAGTTCTGGGTTTTAAAATTACCAAGACTATCAAACCCCAGTCTTCAAAACTATCAAGATTATTAAACCCTAAACAACCAAAACTTAACAAACAAGAGCAGGCTCACACAAACGTGGCCTAAAGTAACGAGCTCACACAAACGTCGCTAAAATGAACATTCATATTCAAGAAAGGGTTTGGTTGCTTATGTTCTTACAGGTATAAAAGTGGACTCTCTCAAGAGTTTGCTGATGAAGATGAATCCAGGGGCACCGAGACCCAAGGATGAAACGCCCCTCCTTCTAGCGCCAAATGATAACTCCGGTGAGCGGGCGGCTCCGTCCGATGCTGTTCCTGGACCTTCTTTGGGTATGGATGAGGTGTAGCTGCTGGTTGGGCGCCTGCAAAATAACACCGGAAGGGGGGTTTGGCTCCCACGGCGCCTCCGGTGTAAGAATAAGAATAGGGCCTTGAAGAAGATGAAGGTATGTATATGTAATGTAGGGGCTGCTGTGTGTGTGTATGTATGGATGTGTATATGTGATGGCTGCAGTGTGTTTATGAATGTATGAGAGTGTGTGAGTGTGCAAGAGTGAGTATTTTCCAACCCCTAAACCCTTCAGTCTTGGGGGTATATATAGCCCCAAGGTAGGGTTTAGGGGTAGTTACCTCTAAATCTGGGCCGTCGGATCTTGGGAGCGGAGGACGCCTGACTTGGGCGGATTACTTATACGTGTCCAGGGGAGGACCACCTCCAGAGTGTCCTAACGGCCTTCTGACACGCGCCGTGCTTGTCTGGTGTGTTGGTTGTTGATAGCTGTCATAGTCACGTGCCCACGTACCCTTCCTTGGCGGGTTGTGGGATGTGCATGTGTTTGCTGGGACCTCCCTTACGGCGGTCTTGGTCTCGATCCGGATCCGGGTATGCAGGTGGATCTGGATCCGGGTATGCAGGTGGATCCGGATCCGGGCAATAGGATGGACCCGGGCCTGGGCTCTTATGCTTGATTGGCCTGGGGAGGGGGGTCTTAGCAGGTCAGTTGAGCCTGTATTTCTTTAGTCCAGGTTGACGTCTATCCGGGTCTCTTATACCCTATCTGGTATTACACAGATTATTTCTTAGTGTGGAAGTTGGAACTAAATTATAATTCAGGAACAATTTGGATACCAGTAAAAGATCTAGGAAACGAATCCTTATTCATAGGCAGAACTTCGTCTTTTCCAGTATTGTCATCAGGATCAATCAGGCGTAACTGCATCTACTTTAACCTTACTGAAGGCCACAACCACGACATGGGAATCTTTAGCATAAAGCATGGCACCGTTGAACATCACTTTGGAGAAAAATCAATTCGTCCCATCGATCCTCCGTTATGGTATATCTAATATGTTAATGCTAAACAACTACTAGTACTCTTAGTAGGGTAAGTAGGTGACATCTAGTCTGTTATTTGATATCTCGTATTAATATCAATGATGATTTTCTCCTTGCTAATCAAAATCTCTACCCTTTAAAGTTGTAAACCTTGCTATTTAGCTTGCATTGGCCAGTACACGGAGGAAAAGCATATCAAATTTTCTGTCATGCATACTACCAAATTACCATAATTGAGTTAATCTTTAATAGAGTATGATTACTTGATCTGATAGTTTTGTTTTTTTTTAATAATGGTTTGACTTTTTTACACTCATTTTTAAGTGCTTTGACCCGACAGTTAAAATAATAATTTTAAAATATATTTTTTTAAATAAAAATATATGACTAAAATTTTTGTTTACAAGAAAATATTTTAAAAATGATAATTTTTACTATATGGTCAACGATGTGTGCAGAAAAGTCAAACGACAAATAAAATGGAACATAATGAGTATAAGATTAAAGTATACGAGGCACTGGAAATAGCAAAACATGATCACAAATCACAACTTTTTTGTGCATCAATAACTTCAATAGAATTCTGGTAGATTGATTCCCTCAACAGTTGAAAAAATAAAAGATAGTCTTAGCGGGCTCATTCGAAAATGTGAGCAAGACGGATATCATAGCGGTGTCTCATTTGACTGCGAAAATAATGTTATTGTGTCCCATCTTTTTTTGCTGATGATAGTTTTATTTTGTTCAAGGCGAATGAGGTGGAATGTATGAATTTTCTAGAGCTATTGGAGAAATACTCTAAAGCTTCCGATGAGATAATAAATTTTAATGAATGAGATATGTGGTTTGGCAGAAGAGTAGATCGAGAGTTAAGAAACAAAGTGGCTGGTATAATGAGAGTTGAGGTGGTTGATAATTTTGGTAAGTATCTAGGACTTCCTTCTTCGGTTGGGAGGAATAAGAACAATGTTTTTCAGTATGTTAAGGATAGAATCTGGAAAAAATTGCAAGGGCGGAAAGGTCCTCTTTTCTCCTCTGCAGGTAAGGAGATTCTTATCAAATCTGTAGTTGAAGCAATTCCATTGTATGTTATATGAGTTGTTTTAAAATCCCCACCGTAGGACTACGAGGTTCTGGTGGGGCTCTTCTGATAAAAAGAGGAAAATTATTGGTGTACGTGTGAGGCTTTGTGTATGCCAAAAGATCGAGGGGGCTTAGTGTTTAGGGATACGGAGGCGTTTAATCAAGCTCTTTTAGCTAAACAGGTTTGGCGATTGATGAGGTGTCCTGATTCTTGGTGTGGTAAAATTTATGACCAGGATCTGACGAGGTTGATGGCCATGTCAGCAGCAATAATGAGAGAAATAAAGGCGATGAGGTAAATAGTGATCAAGTCATTAGTATTTGCAGTATATTTTGTGTTTCAACAGCAAAGACATATGACATCGAGTTACCAGAGGCATCTGGGAAATTAATCCTAGGAACAAACAAAGGATGGTTGCTAACATTAGGGAGAGATTTAAAAATCAACCTCTTGCATCCTTTCTCTAAGCAACAATTCCACTTCCTCCCTTGCTTACATTTCCATCTCAGTATGACTACAATGATGATTTTACACCAGAAAGTCAAGACATCCTCTCTCTCCTCCGCATCAGAAACAATAAAGGGCAACTGTATATATTCTACGGATGACTGAATTTTTGAACTTTCTCAAAGGCCGTGCTGGTGGCCATGATATAGGAATCTTCAGCATGGAAGAGCGCACCATTGAGTCTCACTATACAGGAAAATCAAGACATCCCTTTCTCTCCTACGCTATGGTATATCTAATTTATATATAGAGGCAAATAGCATATGTTGGATTATGAATCTTTTTTCACTATGCTGTGATTGGTTCCTAATTTGTCTAATTAAATAGAAAAGTGTATCAACGTTTTATCAGATATTGGGGACACATTTTCCCTCCTACTTGAAATATGAATGTGCAATGCAATATACCTTCTTCTTCAGAGATTGAATGTTAGGTTAATTAAATTTTAAGCGTATTACTTTGGGATTGCAATGTACATTCTCTACTCACTATAATGGAAGCTATTTTGTTAAATCAACAGTGGCTATTTATATAGCATTCTAATTATTATTTTTGATCATTAGCTTGTCTGTTCTGATTGCGAGTACTTGTTTAGCATTCCAGCACACATTTCATGTTAAACTTAAAAGCTCTTAACTTTTCTCATCAATATCTTCATATTAGTTGTAATCTTATATTAATCTTGTACATATACATTTGATATAATATATTTATATATATATTTTATATGATTTTATTCTCATATTAATTCTGTTTTATACTGACTTGGATATTTATTTAATAGGTTTTGATGTTTTATTGTAGGTTACAAGAAAATTCTAAACTCGGAAGAATTTGGAGCAAAAAGTCCTATTTTGGAGTGAAAATAGAAGAAAATTCGTAATATTGGACTACCCGGGCTGCAAATACTGTTTAGGTCATATCTAGAGATCCAGAAGTCCGATTTTGACGATCTTACAGTTCACGCGAAGCCCGCGGAATTCTCTTTAATTCGTAGATGGTCCAGTAAGGAGAATCCAACCGGAGCAGCCCATAAACTGCCGTGAACAGGCAGCTACGAATTTTAATTACAGAATCCTACTCGGTCTAGAACTCTCACGTGTAATTTGATTATAATTACAGACTTCTTTATTATTAGACTAGACTTCAGATTTTATTATTAGCTAACAACAGAGATACATACGTACGTACTATTATAGAGAACTAGGTTTTTTTTTCTTCATCTCTTTCATTGGATACACTTATTTTAGTTTGGATTCATTATTCTCCATTAGTATAAAGTTCAAGGTATTCCTTATTCTCTTGTTTTCATTAGTATATGTTTTACATGGCGTTCATCATTATTTTTATTGCTTTTACATCTAGCATGAGTGAGTAGTTTCATTCTAGGGCGCAAAGGGAAGCCATGTTTGCACCATGAATATGCTTTAATTTGATTAGTAGTTTAATGGGTAAAAGGTAATTCTAGTTGATATGTTTTAATACTTAATCTGTGTAATTGGCCAATATCATAGATTATATGTATGCATTAGGGGTAATAGATCGGAAGATTTTACTCACTATAGGCATACATACGATAACAGAATTGAAAGTGAGAGCGGGAGCATCACTGGATTTCTGAAAGTGTTAATGCTTGGAAAATATTAACTTTTACTTTAATTACTTGACCCACTGGATTGCTATACTTTTATGATTAGCTTGGTGTAAACATGGTGAACCTGCATCGCCCTAGACCTTTAGTTAATTGATTTAAAAAAATATTTAATTTACATAAGTAAGCTAGTTAAAAACCTTCAACATTCGTTCTTCTCTCGAAAATAATTAATAACAATTAAATTGAAATTATTAAAACTTAGTCTCCTTGTGGATACGGCATGCACTTACCACTTTGTACTAGCAAAAGACACCGTGCACTTGCGGTTAGATATAATTTTACACATCAAGTTTTTGGCGCCGCTGCTGAGGAGACGCCTAGTTTCTATAGATTTTAGTTTAATTATTTTAGATTGTTTCCATTGTCTCATTGGGAGTTTACTTCCAATTGAGGCATATTTCACTGCTTTTTCTTGTTTTAGTTGTTGATGTCCTGGTCCAAAAAAGAAGCAGAAGTAACTCCTCTTAGTCCGGATTTTGGGATTACTTGTCAGCAATACATAGATCGAGTAAGAAAAGAAAGGCAACAAAATCTCAGCGATTCAAAGATCATAATGGTAGAACTTCCTACTAAATCTTTGAAGAACTATTCACAGCCCACTCCGAGTGGTGTGCCTACTGGCCTTACTATGCCAACTATTGAAGCAACAAATTTTGAGATCAAACCGGCACTGCGCACTATGATCCAACATAATCAGTTTGTTGGTCTTCCCTCTGAAGACCCTACACTTCATCTGCAAAGATTTCAACAACTCTGCTCTACCATCAAACATCAGGGTGTCACTGCAGACCAATTGAAAGTCATGTTGTTCGGGTTTTCTATTCGTGATAAAGCTCAAAAATGGTTGAATGACATCAACGTGACAGAGTAAAACGAAATTGCTCAAGCTTTCTTAACTGAGTATTTCCCTCCAAACAGAACTGATGACTTGATTGACAAGATGATGGGTTTCAAACAAGAATATGGAGAATCTCTTAAAGATGCTTGGGAGAGATTCAAAGATCTTCAACGTGCATGCCCTCATCATGGTCTTGAGAAGTGGTTTCTGATTAAACGATTCTACAATGGTCTTGACCCTGAAACAAAGGGTATTGTTGATAATGTTGCAGGTGGTGTTTTTCTAGACAAGGGAGTTGATGATGCATATGCTTTTCTTGCAAATTTGGTTGCAAATCACTTTAATAACCCGAGAGCACCTAAGAAGGGAGGTAAACTTGAAGTGGATGCTTATTCTCTCTTATCATCTCAGCTCGTCGTGTTAACTCAGGAGATTCATTCTTTGAAGACTTCACAATCATCTAATCCTCCTATGAGTATTAATGCATTGTCATCCATGGATCCTATGAATAATCTTGTTTGTGAAGTGTGCGGTGTTCAAGGATACTTAGGTAATGAATGCTCTTATAATTTTTAGAATTCATAAAATTTTCAGATGGAGCAAGCTAATGTTTTTCAACAAAGGCAGCAATATAATCCTTACTCCAACACTTATAATCCTGATTTGAGAGATTATCTAAATTTCTCATATAGGAACAATAATGCTCAAAATCTTCCTATGCCTAATCAGCAGCAACAGTATCAGCAATCTTATCAGAGTTCTCAACAACAACAGTATAAGCCTTCTCAGGGACCTATGAATCCTCCTGGATTTCAAAAGCCTCCTCAAAATTACGCTCATCAAGCTAGTCAAGCTGCACAACCTGATCAGACAAATGAGATGCTGAAATTACTGGTGCAAGAGATTAAAGATATGAAAGTTCATAACAAGATGATGGAAACTCAGATTGCACAATTAGCTAGTTCTTCAACAGCAAGGCAACCTGGCTCTTTACCATCACAACCAAAAAATCAAAAGAGAATGTGAATGCCATTGCTCTTAGGAGTGGTCTTACCTATGATGGTCCTTCAATGCCTACTGCTGATGTGTCTGCTGAGAAAGAAAAGAAAATCAGTAAAGATGACAATGTGGATGATGTTGATGAGACAGACAAGAGTGGAACTGAAGGAAGCAAGAAAGCTGATAACGAGAAGATTGTAAATGCTCCTCCACCGTTTGTGCCTAAGTTTCCATTCCCTAGTAGGATGAACAGAACTAAGGTAGATCAACAATTTGGTAAGTTCATGATACTTGTCAAAAATCCTGAGGTAACTGTTCCTTTCACTGTTTTAATTTCTCAAGTAACGTCATATGCAAAGTTTTTAAAGGATATTTTGACAAAGAAACGATCTTTTGGTGAGGTGGATACAGTAGCTTTTATTGAAGAGTGTAGTGCTGTTTTACAAAATAAGTCTCCACCTAAACTTAAAGATCCTGGAAGTTTTTCAATTCCTTGTCATTTAGGTGCATTATTTATTGACAAAGTTTTATGTGACTTAGGCGCTAGCGTCTCTGTCATGCCTCTCTCGATTTTTCAAAAATTAAATACGGGAGAGTTGAAATGCACATAAATGACACTACAGATGGCGGACCGTTCAATAAAATGTCCTTTGGGTATTTTAGAGGATGTGCCTATCAGGGTTGGAAAATTTTATATTCCTGTAGACTTTGTAGTGTTGGATATGGAAGAGGATAGCCAAATTCCCATTATTTTGGGGAGACCATTCCTCTGTACTGCAGGTGCTGTTATTGATGTTAAAAATGGGACTCTAACTTTGAGTGTTGGTGATGATAAAATTACTTTTACTCTAACCTCTGCTCGTAAGTCCCCTTTGTTTGAGAATACTTGTTGCAGGATTGATGTCATTGATGAAATTGTTCATGATGAGCTACCACAAATTTTGTTGAATGATGTGTTGGAAGCAGTTCTTATGCTTGAAGCTTCTGAAGGGGAAGGACATTCTGACGTTGACTCGTTGATTCTTGATTTGGATGGTAAGACTGATCCAAGCCGAGGCTGTGAGGTAACAAATACTATTACTTCTTGTGATAAACCTCAGGTAAAGAAATTAGAGTTAAAGCCTTTTCCATCTAATCTTAAGTATGTGTATCTTGATAATAATGAGTCTTTTCTTGTGATTGTTAGTTCTAATCTTGATGATGGTCAAATTTCTAAACTTGTTACTGTGTTGCGTATGCATAGAAAAACAACTGGGTATACTATTGATGATCTTACAAGGATTAGCCCAGACTTTTGCATGCACATGATTCATCTAGATGAAGATCATAAGCCTTGCATACAGGGACAACGCCGCTTGAACCTTAACATGTAAGAGGTTGTTTAAAAGGAAGTCTTAAAATTACTTGATGCGGGCATCATTTACCCAATTTCTGACTCAAAATGGGTAAGCCCAGTTCAAGTAGTTCCTAAAAAAGGAGGAACCACAGTGGTTAAAAATGATAAAGATGAATTAATTCCCACTAGAGTTATCACTGATTGGCGGATGTGTTTTGATTATCGTAGATTAAACACTGCCACTAAAAAAGATCACTACCCTCTTCTATTCATTGATCAAATGTTAGAAAGACTTGCAAAGCATAAATTCATTTATTATTTGGATGGGTACTCAGGGTTCTTTCAGATCCCTATACACCCTGATGACCAGGAAAAGACTACATTCACATGTCCATATGGTACCTTTGCATATCGAAGAGTGCCTTTTGGATTGTGTAATGCTCCTGCTATTTTTCAGCGTTGCATGACACCCATATTTTCTGATCTCATTGAGTCTATTATGGAAGTATTTATGGACGATTTCAGTGTTTATGGTTCTGATTTTGATGTATGTCTGCATAATCTCTCTAAAGTGCTCAAACGTTGTGAATAGGTTAATTTGTTTTTGAATTGGGAAAAGTGCCACTTCATGGTCAATGAAGGAGTGGTACTTGGTCATCTTATTTCTGAACGTGGAATCCATGTTGATAAAGCAAAAATTGAGGTGATTGAAAAACTCCCTCCTCCTGTTAATGTCAAGGGAGTTAGGAGTTTCTTAGGTCATGCGGGGTTTTATCGTCGTTTTAGCAAAGATTTTCAAAAATTGCAAAACCCCTCACTCAATTATTGCTTAAGGATGCCACTTTTATCTTTACTGATGCTTGTTTGGTGTCCTTTTACAGGATTAAGGAAGCTTTGATAAATGCACCGATCATACAACCTCCAGATTGGAATCTTCCATTCGAAATCATGTGTGATGCAAGTGATTATGTTGTTGGAGCAGTTCTCGGTCAGAGGAAAGATAAGGTATTGCACACAATCTACTATGCAAGTAAAACCTTGGATGAAGCTTAGGTGAACTATGCTACTACAGAGAAGGAGCTCCTAGCTGTTATCCATGCTCTTGACAAGTTTTGAACATATCTCATTGGTTCAAAAGTCATCATTCACACAGATCATTCTGCACTTAAATATTTGTTAGCCAAGAATGAAGCAAAATCGAGGCTTATTCGATGGATTCTGTTACTCCAAGAATTTGACTTAAAAATTAAGGACAAGATAGGTGCTGAGAACGGTTGCAGATCATCTCTCACGGTTGCATTTCAAATTGGATATTGTATCAGACACTCTTATTGACGATTCTTTTCCAGATGATCACTTATTTGTGGTTGCTACTCAAACTCCTTGGTATGCAGACTTTGCAAATTTTTGTGTTAGTGGATCTCACCCTCCAGAATTGACCTATCAACAACGAAAATGGTTCTATCATGATGCCAAACAATATTTTTGGGAGGACCCTTTCTTGTATCGAAAGTGCGCTGATGGTATCTTTCATAAATGTGTTCCCGAGTTTGAAGTAAATGACATTCTTCGGCATTGTCATTCTCTAGCATGTAGAGGATGTTGGATTTTAAACGCAGCAGAGGCATGGTAAAACACTTTTACACATACAAAATCCAAATAAAAGCATATAAATCGTGGTAAAAACATATGAATCGATTACTAACCTTTAATATGCGATCCAAAAGCAACGATCGGAGATCCTTAGCAGCTGCTCCTCAAACGTGAAGCACTCCACCGGTATCCACCAAGAAAATGACGTTAAGGAGGAGGAGGAGGTGGAGAGAATTAGGTTTTTCTAAAAATTGGGGTTCGGGTTAGAATAAAAATAGGGTTTATAATAGTATATTTATAGGCAAAATTTTCAGCTGAAATTTTCCATAAATATTATTATTATTATCCCATTTATTATTCTCATTAATAATTAAAACACCTTTTAATTATTAATCCTTTTTCTAAACACTTTAGAAATAATTCTCTCTCTTGATTTAATTTCCAAAAAATTAAATCCTTAATTAATAATATTAAGAACTTTTCTTAATTAATTTATAATCAATTAAATCTCATTTAATCAATTATTAAATTTGCCAATTAATTATTTATTTCACAAATAAATAATTATTAGCCATTATTAATTAATTCCTCCACCATTAAATCATTCTCTTTTTATGGTGTGACCCTGTAGGTTCAATATTAAGCCGGTAGTAGAAATAAATAATAATAAAACTATTTTATCATTATTTATATAAATTCTCTAATTTATTAAATATGATTAATTAATTAATCACATTTATTCTACATCGTGAGGGATACTTCTCAGCATATCGCGACTATCCGGATAATACGAATTCACTGCTTAGAATACCAAGAACCTATTCAGTGAATAATTACCGTACAATAAACTCCTTCTACCCTACAATGTCCCGATTAAATACAAGGCATGGATCTCGTGTCAAGCCTATCTAATTTAATCACTTGCTTACCATTTACTATGCTTAGTTCTATGCAAATTAGAAACTCCTTTCTAATTTGATTCACTCTGGCCAGAGATTCCTGAACTAGCATAAATGGATCAGCCTTGAACATTCGCTTCCTTCACTGGAAGGGGTAGATCCTTTATTGATCATACACTATCTTTGTGTACAAATTCCTATACCCAGTAGAGCCCTAATAATTGTCCCTGGAGACTAAGAACTAAACCAAAGCATAGTTCAGTGTACACAAGATGACTATGATGACCTCAAGTCTAAGGATACTTGTACAACTATCACTATGTGAACAACTGCTGACACGTGAGTGAACTCCATCAGTTGTTCAGCTGTGCGAGTCATGTTCAGTGAACTTATTCTATAATAAGCACCTACATACTAGCTATAGTGTCACCACACAAATGTCTATGAGAACAGACATCCTTCATAATGAAGCAAGCATAGTATGTACCGATCTTTGCGGATTATTAATTACCAGTTAGTAATCCTATGACCAGGAACTATTTAAGTTTAGAGTTATCATCTTTTAGGTCTCACTATTATGATCTCATCATAATCCATAAAAGCTTTACTCTAAACTATGGTATATCTTATTTAAACACTTAAATAGATAGATCCCGTAATAAAAACAAAACAAGTCTTTTATTAATATCAATGAAATCAAAACATATTACATAAAAGTTATTCCTAAATCCTAATACATGATTGGACTTAGGACATATTCCTTTCAATCTCCCACTTGTACTAAAGCCAATCACTCTGGTATCTAATACCCATCTAGTCTTTATGACGATCAAAGTGACTTTCATAAAGTAGCTTTGTGAGTGGGTCTGCTATATTGTTATGTGTGTCAACTCTATTTCAATACAATACAAGAAATGTTACTGCGCTCCCACTAACCCTTTTGTAGACACATGGTTCATCTACATTTTTGATAAAACCAAACTCTTTGATTGTCTCATCAAAACGGATGTTCCGTCTACGAGAAGCTTGCTTTAAACCACATATGGTTCACAACAGCTTACACACTAGGTTTTCATTTCCCTTGGAAAGAAAACCATCTGGCCATTTGCCAGATTTCATAGTCGTAGTAAGCAGCAATCGCAAGCAAAATCCGAACTGATTTTAACAGGGCTACTGGTAAAAGGTTTCATCAAAGTCAATCCATTTCCTTTGTTTGAATCCTTTTGCCACAAGCCTGGCCTTATAGGTCTCCACCTGTCCATCTGCTCTAATCATTCTTTCGTATACCGTATACATAGATTCCTTTTCGGATTTCATGGCACTTTGCCATTTCTCTGAGTCAACACTACTCATAGCCTCATTATAGGTCACAGGGTCGTCATTATCAATGATCGACAACTCATTGTCATTCTTAATGATAAGGCCATATTACCTCTCAGGTTGGCGAGACACTCTCCCTGACCTACGAATGGGCTGTTCCACAGAAGGTTGTTCAGTCAGAACAGGTGTTTCCACTTGATCCGTAGTAGTTTGTGCTTCTTGAACTTCATCAAGTTTAATTTTGCTCCCACTGTTTCCTTCAAGGATAAACTCCTTTTCCAAGAAGGTAGCATGTCTGGAGATAAACACCCAATGATCGGTGTAAAAGTAATACCCTAAGGTCTCTTTAGGATATCCCACAAAACTACATTTTACGGATCGATATTCCAGCTTATCTGGTTCAACTTTCTTGACATAAGCTGGACATCCCCAAATCTTAACGGGTTTAAGACTCGGTTTCCTTTCTTTCCATATCTCATACGGAGTTTGAGGAACAGATTTGGAAGGCACCTTATTCAGTAAATATGCCGAGGTTTCCAATGCATAACCCCATAGGAATACTGGAAGATTTGCATAGCTCATCATGGACCGAACTATGTCTAACAAAGTTCGATTTCTCCTTTCAGATACCAATCTGGAGGCGTCCACTTGGAGACTATACCATTTACTTTGAGATAATCCAGAAACTCTCCATTCAAGTATTCACCACCTCGATCTAATCGAAGAATTATAATACTATGTTTGGTTTATTTCTCCACTTCATACTTATACTCTTTGAACTTTTCAAAGGCTTCAGACTTGTGTTTCATCAAACACATATCCGAATCTAGATCTATTATCCATGAAAGTAATGAAGTATGAAAATCCACCCATGGATTGCGTAGACATTTATCCACATACATCTGTGTGTACCATTCCTAGCAAATTTGCAGCCCTCTCTCCATGTCTACTAAATGGAGACTGCAGTGCCACAATGAAGTGAGATTTTCATCATCCCTTTTCTTTTATTAGTTTGTTCAATCTGAAGTAAATTATGTCACATTTATACAGACCATTATTTAAAGTACCACATCCATAAAGAATATTATCTCTAAGAATAGAACATTCATTATTCTCAATAATAAATGAAAATCCAGCCAAGTCTAACATGGGAATAATATTCCTCACAATCGAGGGAACAAAAATAACAATTATTTAAAAAACAATAGTCTAGCCCGTAGGCATATGTAAATGAAATGATTCTACATCTTCAGCAGCAACTCTTGCTCCATTTCCCATCAGTAGAATCACCTCCTCTTCCTCAAGAGTCCTACTTCTCCTTAGTCCCTGCAACGAATTGCAGATTTGAGAACCATAGGCGGTATCTAACACCCAAGTAGAAATTTGGCTTAATGACATATTCACTTCTATCATGAACATACCAGAATCAGAAGCGGCAGTCTCACTACCCTTCTTCTTCTTCAATTCTGCAAGGTAAACCTTGCAGTTTCTCTTCCAGTGCCCTACCTTGTTACAGTGAAAGCAAACAACTTTGCTCTTGGGGTCTTCAGCTTTTGGTAGAACCGGCTTTTCTTCACCTACTTTCTTCATCTTAGAAGAGTTCCTCTTCCTTTTCTTAGGATTGGAACCTTCACCAATTAGAAGAACAGAACTCTTCTTAGGGGGAAAATTCGATTCCGCAGTCTTCAACATGTTGTGGAGTTCAGGCAGGCTGACATCCAACTTATTCATGTGAAAGTTCACAACAAACTGCGAGAACGAACTCGGAAGCGATTGCAAGACCAAGTCTTGGCTCAGCTCCCCATCCATGGCAAAACCAAGTTGTCCAAGACGTTCAATCAAATTGATCATCTTAAGTACATGGACATTCACAGATGTTCCCTCAGACATCCTACAACCGAACAACTCCTTCGATATCTCATATCGAGCTGTCCTCCCTGCCACATCATACAACTCTTGTAGATGCATGAGGATAGTGTGAGCATCTATATGCTCATGTTGCTTCTGTAGCTCAATGTTCATGGAAGCTAGCATGATGCATTGAGCAACATTTGCATCATCTATCCACTTACGATACACAACATGTTCATCATTATGCGCATCGCTAGCAGGTTCAGTAGGCTTAGGTGAGTCAATCACGTATTCCAGCTTCTCAATCCTGAGAACAATTCTCAAGTTTCGAAGCCAGTCAGCATAATTAGGACCAGTCAACTTGTGAGCATCTAGTATGCTCCTAAGTGATAGTGCAGAAGACATGACGTACAAAGTAAATCTGTAAATGATAAACACATAACAACACTTAGCAAATATTCAATTTCATTTTAAAACACTATATGAATCGGGTCTTTATTCATAAGTGGCTCCCACTAGTTTATCTAATTTATTCAACCCCCTACGTAAAAAATTAAGCATTCATAATGCTAGTGGGAATAGGGATCCTACATTCCATTACACAACCCCGGCTGTGGCACGAACCGCCATGTAATGTTCAATAGGCAGACAACTCTTGTCAATTACATCTTATGTTATTCCCTAATCAAACTTTAGCCTCTTGAATAATTGAGTCTCGGCTGTGGCACGACAAACTCAATATTCTAAGTCAAGTCTAACCCAACATTCCATACAGTTGAATCAGTCCCCAAAGGCCCACGGCTGTGGCACGTACTGACCTTTAGATTCTTATTCAATGTACACATCTCTATGTAATAGACAAGTATTTCTTATTTCGAAATCAAAGCCCTCGGCTGTAGCACGAACCGACAATGATTCAAAAATAAGAACTACTTTTCTATCATGTTGGAAGGCTATGACCGACACAAGCCCGTTGTGTCATTGGCCAATTACTACTTGATATTATTTAATTTTAGAGGGATTATATTACGTTACAATCATAATCATATTATAAAGAGATTCTTCCTTTTAAATTAAATATTTCAAATCAATAATCAATAATCAGATGATTCCCAGATCGGGTGGAGCATTGTCAAGAGTCGTCACTTAATAACCCTTTCTTACAGATAGAAATCTGTTGTTGACAGAATCATCCTTTCTCTCATATCGAAAATTCATATTCAATTACGTGTTTCATAAACACAAGAATCTCATGATTGTATTCATAATATTATTCTTAAGGTTATGAAACAATTTCACTATACTAGATTGTCTAACAAGCGCCTTATGTTCATTTAAGTTCACCTAAATCTATCATCGCATGATAAACTAAGCATATATCATATATATAAACATGAATAAACATCAAGGTAGACATGTTACATCATCTAGCATATTGGTCTAAGCATTATACATCTCTATGTATCACATGAAGCATTTAAAAGCAGTTAAAACAGTTAAAAACAGCTTTAAAACACTTTCGGAAATATAAACAGTTCAAAACTTTTATATAAACTAAAATTGATCACTCCATTAGATCCGTCTCGGAAAAATGAATCCAACGGTATATTGCACGCCCAAAATCGAGTTACGAAACTCCCAGAAATCAAATTTAAAAAATAACAGACGGGCTGTAACGCATTACAGGAACGCGTTACAAGCCTTGTAACGCATTCCGGTGATGCGTTACAAGCCTTTTAAGCCATTAAAAGGTGTAACGCATTCCGTGAATGCGCCACAGGGTGTAACGCATTCCCGGAATGCGCGACACCCTTTCTTCTGCGTTTCTTCGCCTGTCAGAACAGCCGCCTGACAATTCTCGAACGCCGTGCCTGACATCTGTTCTTTCTTTCCGTGCATTCAATAAACAGTAACAGAACAACAGCAGGTGTGTAATATATATATACTTACAATTTATATATATATGATTATTTAATTACGAATTTAATTACAACAACTTCAAAAATTCATAATAAAAAATCTATACATCATAAAAATATAAGAAAAATACCCAGACGATCTACAAAACTTGTAGAACCCAGATCAACATTCAAAATTATTTTGAGAAACGATTTCTCATCAGAAAAAATTAATCCATGATATAACTTGTAAAAAATCATAATTAATTCATACAAGCACATAAAATTCTGAAATTTTTACCACAGATCTATATGCATACAACCTAAGCTCTGATACCAATGTTGGATTTTAATCGCAACGGAGGTATGGTAAAACACTTTTATACATACAAAATCCAAATAAAAGCATATAAATCGTGGTAAAAACATATGAATCGATTACTAACCTTTAATATGCGATCCAAAAGCAACGATCGGAGATCCTTAGCAGCTGCTCCTCAAACGTGAATCACTCCACCGGTATCCACCAAGAAAACGACGTTAAGGAGGAGGAGGTGGAGAGAATTAGGTTTTTCTAAAAATTGGGGTTCGGGTTAGAATAAAAATAGGGTTTAGAATAGTATATTTATAGGCAAAATTTTCAGCTGAAATTTTCCATAAATATTATTATTATCCCATTTATTATTCTCATTAATAATTAAAACATCTTTTAATTATTAATCCTTTTTCTAAACACTTTAGAAATAATTCTCTCTCTTGATTTAATTTCCAAAAAATTAAATCCTTAATTAATAATATTAAGAACTTTTCTTAATTAATTTATAATCAATTAAATCTCATTTAATCAATTATTAAATTTTCCAATTAATTATTTATTTCACAAATAAATAATTATTAGCCATTATTAATTAATTCCTCCACCATTAAATCATTCTCTTTTTATGGTGTGACCCTATAGGTTAAATATTAAGCCGATAGTAGAAATAAATAATAATAAAACTATTTTATCATTATTTATATAAATTCTCTAATTTATTAAATATGATTAATTAATTAATCGCATTTATTCTACATCGTGAGGGATACTTCTCAGCATATCGCGACTATCCGGATAATACGAATTCACTGCTTAGAATACCAAGAACCTATTCAGTGAATAGTTACCGTACAATAAACTCCTTCTACCCTACAATGTCCTGATTAAATACAAGGCATGGATCTTGTGTCAAGCCTATCTAATTTAATCACTTGCTTACCATTTACTATGCTTAGTTCTATGCAAATTAGAAACTCCTTTCTAATTTCATTCACTCTGGCCAGAGATTCCTGAACTAGCATAAGTGGATCAGCCTTGAACATTCGCTTCCTTCACTGGAAGGGGTAGATCCTTTATTGATCATACACTATCTTCGTGTACAATTTCCTATACCCAGTAGAGCCCTAATAATTGTCCCTGGAGACTAAGAACTAAACCAAAACATAGTTCAGTGTACACAAGATGACTATGATGACCTCAAGTCTAAGGATATTTGTACAACTATCACTATATGAACAACTGCTGACATGTGAGTGAACTCCATCAGTTGTTCAGCTGTGCGAGTCATGTTCAGTGAACTTATTCTATAATAAGCACCTACATACTAGCTATAGTGTCACGACACAAATGTCTATGAGAACAGACATCCTTCATAATGAAGTAAGCATAGTATGTACCGATCTTTGCGGATTATTAATTACCAGTTAGTAATCCTATGACCAGGAACTATTTAAGTTTAGAGTTATCATCTTTTAGGTCTCACTATTATGATCTCATCATAATCCATAAAAGCTTTACTCTAAACTATGGTATATCTTATTTAAACACTTAAATAGATAGAGCCCGTAATAAAAACAAAACAAGTCTTTTATTAATATCAATGAAATCAAAACAGATTACATAAAAGTTATTCCTAAATCCTAATACATGATTGGACTTAGGACATCTAGGACATATTTCTGTCTGGCTTGTGATCCATGCCAAATAACGAGTAATATTTCTAAACGCCATGAGATGCCACAAACCCGGATTCTAGAAGTTGAAATTTTTGATGTATTCATGGGACCTTTCCCAACTTCTTGTGGGAAAAAGTACATATTGGTTGCTGTTGACTATGTATCGAAGTGGGTTGAAGCTATTAGATCGAAAACCAATGATTCCAAGGTTGTGATGAAGCTCTTTAAAAATATTATCTTCCCCCGCTTTCGAGTTCCAAGGACTATGATTAGTGATGGTGGTTCTCACTTTCGTCATCGATAATTTGAAACATTGTTGAAAATGTATGGCGATACTTACAAGATTGGTCTAGCTTATCATCCTCAGACAAGTGGACAGGTTGAGGTTTCAAATCTTCAAATCAAAAGCATCCTAGAGAAGGTGGTTGCAAAGTCTCGAAAAGATTGGTATTTGAAGTTAGATGATGCTTTTTGGGCTTATATGACAGCTTATAAGACCCCAATGGGCACTACTCCATATCGACTTGTCTATGGAAAGACTTGTCACTTACCAGTTGAGCTCGAACATCGTGCTTTTTGGGCTATAAAAGAGCTTAACATGGATTTAAAGGCTGCAGGTCAAGCAAGACTACTCCAGTTGAATGAATTAGATGAGCTTCGTTTTGATGCTTATGACAATTCTCGGCTGTACAAGGAACGAACGAAAAGAATACATGACAAGATGATCCAACGACGTGATTTCCAAGTTGGTGACAAAGTTCTGTTATTTAATTCAAGGCTTCGACTATTTCTTGGAAAACTCAAATCTAGATGGTCCGGGCCATTCAATGTTACCGAAGTTAAAGTTCATGGCGCTGTTGAAATAATAAGGCCCGATGGAGGAAAATTTAAAGTAAATGGTCAACGCTTGAAATTATATGTAAATGGTTCATTCGTTGGAAAACTGGAGACGGTTCGTCTCAACAACCTCGATACTGAGCTTTAAATCGAGGTTAGAAGTCAAGCTAATGACTTTATAGGAGCGCTTTTTGGGAGACAACCCAATATGTTGGTAATGTAATTTATTATATTATATTATAATAATAATTATTATTATTATTACTATAATATAATATTTTTGTATATTTTTCGGATAGTATTTTTTTTATTACTCCTGTAAGGTGCCTTGATAAATTTTGTGTAAAGTGTTTCATAATTATAAATAGAAAAAAAAAGTTGATGGCAAGATATTTTGGGAGCGTAGAATTAATACCCACGTGGATTTTTATTTCGATCCGAGGTGCAACATTTACACCCCACGGTGCGTAAAGCCTCTGGAAGATATTTATTTTCAATCCACGGTGCTTGTTTCTCTACCTGCAATATGCTTTTTCTCTGAAATTTATCCTATTCACGCGCCCGGTGCGCTCATCCTCTACCCACGGTGTGTACTTATCAACTCACGGTTTGCAAAGCCTCTGGAAATCTCTGTCTATTATTTCACGCGTGTCACCTTACTTCACCTTACTGTTGGAGTTTATAGCACATCATTTTGGCCCAGTTCGATGGGCTCTCTCAATCATTTTATTCACGCGTGTCACCTTACTTCACCTTACTGCTGGAGTTTATAGCACATCATTTTGGCCCAGTTCGATGGGCTCTCTCAATCATTTTGGCCCAGTTTGATGGACCAGGCCCATCAACTCTCATGTACAGCTCAACTCATATTCAAGTATAATCTCCAGTCCATTTGTAGCTGGCCCAGCAACACAAGCCCAAGCAGTTTCCACTCTGTTCTGTTTCAGCCCATGTTTTGATCTTCAGTCTAGCCCATCAATCTTGCAATATGCTGCCTTTCACGCGTGTCACCTTACTTCACCTTACTGCTGGAGTTTATAGCACATCATTTTGGCCCAGTTCGATGGGCTCTCTCAATCATTTTGGCCCAGTTTGATGGACCAGGCCCATCAACTCTCATGTACAGCTCAACTCATATTCAAGTATAATCTCCAGTCCATTTGTAGCTGGCCCAGCAACACAAGCCCAAGCAGTTTCCACTCTGTTCTGTTCCAGCCCATGTTTCTTGCAATATGCTGCCTTTTTGTTGTCTGCATTTGCTTTTAAAATGCTCAATCAATTGCCATATCAGCATCTAGTCATCATCCACCTCAACACCTAATCAACTGCCACATCAGTAACTAGTCAGCGGTGATATGGCATCCAAATCAGCCTCCATCTTCTTGCCAAGTCAACGTAGAAATGGTGGGAAGGGGAATTGAACCCCTGGCCTTGTGCTTGCAAGATTTCTACTTACACATGCATATCATCTATGCTAAATCACCTCTTATGTTAGTAGGTGCACAAACTTCCTTATCAAATGAATCTCAGTCCTGGAATTTAAACAAAGGAAGTAACTTTTCTTGACTCTTTTTCAACCAGGACTTCATGCCAAGCACCAGGGGAGTATTTCTTAATTTCTTTGTATATTTATTATTATTATTATTAGTATTATTATTATTATTATTATTATTATTATTTTATATTTTTTTAGAATTGTGTTAGTTATTATTATATTATTATAATATTGTACTATAATATAGTTTTTTTAGAAGTTTTTTTTCTTCTTTTCTTTTTCATATTTGTTCATTGAGGACAATGAACCACTTTAGTGTGGGGATGTGTTCTCAATAATATTATACTTTAAAAAATTCAAAAAAAAATCATATATTATAAAATCCAAAAATAAATAAAAAATATAAACATTTTATATATAATTGTCTTGTCTCAAGAGCATGCTAGCATGGATGAGTACCCATTGTGTAGATTAATTTTGCATGATTAATTCTGAGTGTCATATCCGTGGAAATCATTTGATGCTTTAAAATTTCTTGTGCGTGCTTGCGAAAATTTGATAACTTGAGATACTTCTTAGTTAATTTCAGTCAGTCGAGCATACTTTTTTCTTGTGAGGATTTGAGCTTAATTTATGATTAATGCATTCTTTATCAATCGATTTCGTTTGTTGTGTGATGTTCATCATTTGCATGTTGCTCTAGAACTTGTTTTAAACCGTTTTAAGACTATATGATATTTGTGTGCATGAAAATGATAAAGACACTAGGATAAACCTCATTTACCTAAACAGTAACCATGAGAAATATATCCTTAGTGAAACCACTTGAGCTTATATCCTGTTCATTTCATATATCACCAATCTAAATTCTTGAGCCTACTTATTTATTCATATCTTGATTTACTGGTAGAGCAAATTGATTTAACTTCAGGGTTGGTGAATCTTTAGTATGAAGATTTCTTTTGTTAAGGTGGTACATTTCAGTGGGAATAAACATAAAATAGCTACTTGATCTTGAAAAAAGAAAGAAAAAAAAGAAAGAAAGATCAAGTACTCCTTTGAGATCATTGGGTGGCAATTGAAATGTCATCTGAAAGGGACGATCCATGGATGTGTTGGTATTAAGTTCATTCTTGGTGACTTTTCACTACCCTTGATCACTGGAGAATTACTTGAATTTGAAAAAAAAAATTAGAAAAAAGAACAAGATCAAGTCTATGTTCATTTCTTGTTACAATATGAAAGTGGGGAAAATACATGGGTTATATGTGCTTTGAAATTTAATTCTTGTGAGAGACTTATCATCTTTTACATGATTTAATTTTCATGTTGAGCGCTTTAATTAAAATTGAACAATATGCTCTACTGGTTTATCAAGTTAGCCACTTGTTAGCCATTTTCTTGATATCCTACCTGTATATAAGCCTCATTACAACCTTATCAAAGACCTTTTGATTCATTTATGCATGTATACGAAGTAGTGGAGATTCAGTGGACGATCAGGCATATGGTAACACATGTACATTGATTGAACTTGACTGAAACACTTACACCTATACACTTGTGTGAGTTGATAATCATGTGTGATTTCCATCCATAGCGTGCTCACTTACTGATTGTGACTTTGATGTCTATTTCATGATATTTTTGTCTATCAAGACATTGTGTGCATACTTGGATTATTTTGTATTAATTTATGCTTAAGTGAGAGTACTTGTACTTTTCAGACACTTTCAGGTTGTCATGTGATTGAGGTTTACAATGTGTGGAGTACCATGATATATTGCATGTTTGAGAGACTTGGTGATTGAAAATATTTGATTTTGTGGGTACATCTTCTACATGCCCTCACGAGACAAAACTCGTCCTACTAGGGCCGCTTAGAGGTTTAACGGCTTGTTGAATTTGCTCAGTGCAATCGTGACATCTACAAAAACAATGTTAGCTAGTTAGGACTTAGTTTTTATTTCACTTATTTGCCCAAGGACGTGCAAATGCTTAATGTAGGGATGTTTGATATAAAATATTTTTATATATTTTTTATATGATTTTATTCTCATATTAATTCTGTTTTGCACTGATTTGGATATTTATTTAATAGGTTTTGATGTTTTATTGTAGGTTACAAGGAAATTCTAGACTTGAAAGGATTTGGAGCAAAAAGTCCTATTTTGGAGTGAAAATAGAAGAAAATTCGTAATATTGGACTACTCGGGCTGCAAATATTGTTTGGGTCATATCTAGAGATCCAGAAGTCCGATTTTGACGATCTTATAGTCTACGCAAAGCCCACGGAATTCGGTTTAATTAGGAGATGGTCCAGTAAGGAGAATCCAACCGGAGCAGCCCAGAAACTGCAGTGAACAGGCAGCTACAAATTTTAATTACAGAATCCTACTCGGTCTAGAACTCTCACCTGTAATTTTATTAGAATAATAAAATACTTTTATTATTAGACTAGACTTCAGATTTTATTATTATCTAACAACAGAGATACATACGTACGTACTATTATAGAGAACTAGGGTTCACTACACCATATATGACCTTTACCAACACTTTTTTGGTGTTACCAGCAAAAATGTTACCTTAAATCAATAAAATTTGATATGAAGTGACATTTTATTTTGGCATTACAGTAGAGGTTAGGAAATGTTATCATAGCTATTATCAAATTGCTATTGTAACATAAAATATAGCGTTACAATTTTTATTAAAAAATGTGTTGCAATAGAACTAAAAATCAAGCGGGGTATTTGGCCGGTCAAATTTTGGCCAATTTTGGGCCGCCAAAAAGTAAAATGTTAACCCGCTCAGTTTATTCTATTAATTGTAAACAAAATATAAAACACAAAATGCTTCATTCTCAAACACTCTTGAACATATTCTATTCTCAACACGCACTCTTCATAATCAGGTTTAAAACAAAATGATTCAGAGCTTTCTTCTCAATTGGGTTTAAAGCTTGTAATTAGGGTTTGCAGTAGTCGCTTTCTACATGGAGTAAATTAGGGTTTCATAAGGAGTAATTTGGGGATTTCTTTTGTTTAATATTTTTCTCTCTTTATCTCTCTATCACTCCCCCCTCTCTCCGTATTTGTACAGTGATATTGAAATTAAATTGAATTGAATTGGGTTTGGTAACTATTTATATATACAACAGCTCGTTTGTTCCTGCAAGTGGCGGTTACAAAATAAATCTCTTCTCGGATTACGGTTGTGATCGAAGGATTGGTAAGATTATATATATATATATATATATATATATATATAGTTTACTTATTTTAGCCTTAATTTGGTAACGGTCTTATCTAAATTGTTCAAGGACAGTTATCGAATAAATTATGGTGATTTGAGTTGTTGCAATAAAGATGAGTAAATGTGATTAACTGTTAGAGTGGATTGTTCCCATATGCAGTCTCAGCAAATATATATGTTCTGTAATCTAAATACTCGTTTTTCTCTTTTTTTTGTAAGTCTGAAAATCTCTTGGAGTCTGTGGTAAATTCGATGGAAACTCAGGGAAATAACTACTATTTACAACGAGCTTTGCTTACTATAGTTTATCTGCTAGTGTTTAAAGGTTTCGACTAAAATAGCACATAATTTTTAAATTATGATAGTTACCATATAAGTCGGTAATGGCACAGTAGTAAAGATTATGTTGAAATGCCAAAATATATTGAGCTGGTCTAGTGTAGTCTTAATACTTATTAGTGCCTGAAAGGTTGAAAAAATAGTTTAATGCACACTACCGTGACTTGTCTGTTTACCTAAAAATGAAAGGAATACATCCAATAATCTGATAAATCAAGTCCTGCAGATTTTATCCAGGTGTATCCGATGCTTTGAAGTTTGCAAGCTAAAAAGTCTACACAATTACCACAAAATATGTGAGTTTTGTAATTGTATCTACACTTGCCTAATCTTAACATTTATGCCTATATCCCTTTTTTCATTACTAGAGTCGCTTTGCTGACGCATTACTACGAGAGATTGGAGAAATAACCATCCCTCCTGAAAGAATATATTGTCTTGGAAGTGGGTGAGTTTATTGCAAGTAACTCCAACTTAGGTATAATATTAAGTTATTAACTCGCTCAGACATCATATTATTCTTTCATATCTTGTGTTTTCTTAGTCCTAAAGTAGAAGGTTTGAAAAAGCTTTAGAAGAATATTTCAGAATACCAGGGCCTTACCCTATAGTAAGATTTTAATATTTAATTTCAACCTATATTTTTTTAAAAAAAATCTGAGTCTAGAATTTATCGAATTGTTCAAGCATATTTATCGGTCTTCTTTAAATTGTTCAAGGACATTTATTGAATAAATTGCGGCGATTTGAGGTGTAACAATAAACATAATTATACATGATTAAGTGTCAAGTGGATTGTTCCTTTATGCATTCTTTCCTTCTGTAAAAGTCTACCTAGGTGAATTATAGTTATTTGCTACTACATCATTCTCTAACAGACAATATAGCTGCATCATTTCCAGCTAATGCATTGCGTGAACATCTGCAACAGAGGGATAATATATATGAAAAAAAAAATATGTTTTTGCCTTGACGTATAATGTAGTACATGCTTCTATAATTCTAATTTTTTAATGTTTTTTCTTCACGTTTGACTCTTCACTGCTAGCTGTTCTATTTCTTTGGTTCACATATGAAGATTGAATACAAGAAACCTTATTTAGTAGCCCGCTGTTTAAGTCCACCTTATCCAAGAACAATTGCTTTTGTTTTGTTTTTGTCTTGCTTGTATGTAGATAATAATATTGCCTACTACCACCTTGTACACGTATTTGAGTGCCTGCCTTCATGCATGTTTTCTCATTTTAAACTATCAATTAAGTCTTTCTTATTATCTGGTAAACACAAGATGATCAATTTCAATTCTCATTTAATAGCCAACATTTTAAAAACCCTTCTAATTTATGTTTCTTGTAGTAATTTGGTTAAATCTACTATTTTGATATAATTTAAATATTATTATATAGTTGTAAAGCTTGAGTGCTGGACTGATCTATGTGCATCTGGTGCGACATAAGCGTGAAATTGACATAAGAAGAGTAGGATACAAAACCAAAATTCAAATAGGGGTATGCAGATTTATTAATGTTTTAATATGCAAATTTAAGTAGAATATGCAGATTTAGATGGTCGTCATGCTTAATAATCTCGGGCTTAATAATGTTTCTAAATTGGGAGCTTGTTTCTGAATTAGGTGTTATTGTTGTTAATTCTAGTGTTAATCTTTCTTATGATCATAATCTGCTCATTCAGAATCTGACTACATAGATAATTGAAGCCACCGTTGCCTTTTTGCATTTACTTGCTTTTTTGTGAATAAATCTAGGAATTCATTTTTTCCAATCACTTCCACAATTAGTCATAGTCTATATTTTTATAGTTAGTTTCTTACATTCTCGTGATTTTGATAGTGCAGAACAACATGAATTTTGTGGGGCTATCAAGGAACTAATATGTTTTGCATTTGAAGGAGGTCTTTTTATCGTATGTCTATCTAAAAATGTCAGGTAAGCATTGTATATTATATAAATCAACTAGTTGTTTTATGTGTCTTGTACCAGGGAAAGTGAGTAACTGTTTCTATCTAGACATGATGATTATCATACTCTGCTGAGGTCTATTCTTTTCCTTTTTAATTTCTATTATAATGGTTATTGTTTAATTTGTCTGACAAATACGCTTCGAAATTTTGTTTACTTCATGCAAGTGATCAGTTCAAGGTTATTGTATTGTAAGCTGCCAACATAACATATACTTATTGTTAGTCCCTTAACAATATAGCAAGAATTACAGAAGGGGGGTTGAATGGAATTCTTGAACCTTTTTCTTGAAATAAAAATGTTCAACTCGATTATGGATATATTTGTTTCGATTAGCACAATGCGGAATGTAAACTTGAATGAATCAAAACATAAGTAATTAAAAACAAGAATCTTTAAAAAATTTCTGGTGGATTTAAACTATTTCACCAGAGATATATATAATATATCGAGAGGACTCTGTATGCAGAAATGCTCACAGCTGCTTACAAAATAGAACTGCTGAGAATACATGAAATGCTAAAGATTGTGCTTACAAAGATTTCTCTGTTTTTATGTTTCTCAGATATCTCAGTTGTTTTGCTATTTGCTACTCTCTTGGTTTATATATTACCAAGATTACAAAGTCAAAAGAACTGAACAAATATAAAATATAACAGTCTTGATCTTTGCTGCTTTTCGTCCTCTATTACCCAGTTAATGGGCTTCCACAGTGTGTTTGTATCCAACTCGACGGCTGTGTGTCAGCTTTCACTGTTCAGCTGATGTTTGAATCTTGATATGATCATCCGTCGACTTTCAGATCATCTGTTGATGACTTAATTGATCATCCGTCGATTGCTATGTTAAACATCCGTTGATAGTCATTTGATCATCCGTCGAAGCTTTGTTAATCATCTGTCGGTAGCTATTTTGGCACTTGACTTCATTTCACTTATACAGAATTACAAGACATTGCTTATGTACAGTTAATCAACCTATTCTGCATATCTAGTTAAAGTCAACTTGACTTATATGCTACTACAGATTATATACAAAGGTGCATACATCACTATGCTACAAACTTATTATTACATAAGCTACTCACTCGATGGATAATAAGTTAATCATCCGTCGGGACTATAATGAGTTATCCGTCGGGACTAAAACTCTTATCCATCGAGTGCTACATAATTTCACTAAGTAAAATCTACTTAGATATTTTGTTTAAGTGATCATCAAGTACACAACATATTCACAACAATCTCCCCCAATTTATGTCTACTGGAATTGTAGCCATAAATTACGAGACACTTGATGATTACAAAACATCCTTAACATATATCTTTAAAGATAAGTAGATAAAACTGAAAGTGCTTCAATTTAAACAAAATGTACAAGGTTTGGCTCACAGTCAGTTCAAGATGCTCCTCTAGCCTGAGCAGATTTTCCTAGTTTCTTAAAGGTCTGGATCTTCTTCCAAGCTTTCTGTTGTTTTCTTCAATTTGATTCTGGAGCTGCCTGTGGAATTCTAATTCATCAGATTCTGAGAGATCCAACATTTCTTGCATCTCCAAGAGAGTCTCATTGCTAGAGATACTCAATTGGTCTTCTAATCTGAAGAATCTTCTCACACCCTTGTCATCCATGAATTCCATCAGCCAGTAGGGCCTTAGATGCACTCTTCTCCCTGTGTATGGGATGATAAGAGTCTTGGGAAGTACATCTTTGGCTCTAACACTCCTTAGCTCTTCAATCTTCTTCAATACTAATCTTCTTGCAGTTACATTGAACCCAAAGTTTTTCTTGAAGGATGAATAGACTTTGATCAACACAGCTTGGCTTTCTTGAAGTATCCTGTGAAGAGGCCACTGAATCTCCCTTCCTCCTTTGTACTTGAACACCAACCTTTCAGGTAGGTTTCTGTATGCATCAATTGCCCGTATCTCATCCAGCTCCTCCGGATAAAGGTTTAGATCTGAGAATTCCTTGATGTCACATAAGTACAAGTAGTCTCCCCTGTTGACCTTGGGTTAAGCTTTGACTAATGACTTGGATTTGAGAGGTGACAACTTCACTTTCTTGACTGCCCTTGACTTTGTCCTTCTTGGCTTAGTAAGAATTGGCAAGTTGAAGTCAGGAATTGGTAATTTATCCCACTCTATTGGCTCATCCTTTGGCACAATAGGCTCTCCATGTATGTTCCTGTAGGGGTCCACCACCCTTATATTTTCAAATACCACAGAGGGCTTTGATGATTGAGTTTTAGCTTGAGTGGATTCCTTAGGAAATTGATCTTCCAATTCCTTGTCAACAACATCCAATTTCCTTTTTGTTCTTTTAGCCAGTTCTTTCTTTCTTGGGGATTTCTTCTGTTCTTCAATCTTCTTCTTTGATTCAGTAGCTTGAGATGGTTGAGAGGGAATTTGTTGAGAAGAATTCACAACCTGTAGCTTGGCCAAGATAGCAAACTGTTCTTTCTTTTGTTTAGACTTCTTTGCATCTAGAGCAGCTTGCCTCTTTTCCTGCTTCAATCTGGCTTTTTCTTCTTTCTTTGCATGAGCAAATTGTGGATGTCCAGCTACCACACAAATTTCCTTCCCATTTCTGAATATCTTTACAATTCTCTTTCTTGAGGCTGAATTAGCTGGATCTTTGTAGAAGACAATAGATCTTGACAGAAGCTTCTTTTCATCAGGCTTGGATGTCTCATACACAACATCCATAGGGTTCTTCAAAGATGACTTTGGATAGTTTTCCCTTGGTTTAAGAATTATCTCAGTCTTTGTAGTCTTGATGCAGGAAGATTGTCCTTTCTCCAGATAGTTCATGCTCATCTCATTCACACTGATTGGCTTGACATGAGAGTGATGGATGGCTGACTGAACTGGTTCCTTGACTAATTCAAACTTTTTCAGTATATCCTCATCAATCTTTTTCCAGTTGATCAGAGTCAACTTTCCTTTATCAACATCTTTCAAATTTTCTGCTGTTGCATTGATAAGATCTATACCATCTGCAACTGGTGGCTTGGAGATAGTAATTGAAGGTACAATTACTTTGCTGATTTGAACTAGAAGTTTCTCCCCCTCAGTTGGTCCTTTCTCCCCCTTACTTGATTCTCTCTCCCCCTTTTTGTTTTCATCAAGTGGAGGAGTTAGGCCTTGTGCTTTAGCCAGTTGCATAAGAAGATTTGTGTGAGTCTGTTGATTTTGAAGAAGTAGAGCCACTGAATTCTCAATAACTTGAACTCTGTTCTCCAGCTTGGCTATCTTCTTGTCAGAATCTGATTCTCTCCTTAATCTCAGTAATAGATCTTGCATGGTACCATATGGCATTACTGAATCCAGCTTCTCAGAGTTATAGGTCTTCAAGTCAGCTATATCCCTTTTTAATTCATCCACACTGAGATTATGTCTTAAGTGCTGGATCTTCATTAGATGTAGAGAGTCCAGGTGAGCTTGAAGAACAGCCTTGGTACCACATCTGAAGTTTCCTGAAGGGCCTGTTGAATAGCTATTACTTGTTTGACCAAAGACACCTCAAATTGTCCTGGTGTAGATTCCTTTGCCCATGCCCATTCAGGTGAACTTAAAGCAGAACTTGGGCCTTCAGCTCCCCCTAAGTTCATGCTTCCATCCAAAGAACCAGAGTCATCATCATCAGAATTTACTCCAAATTCTTCAGATGGCTCTCCAGCTTGAGAAGGCATTCTGTTCACAGCAGCTTTATCTCTTTGAAGAGATTCTGTGGTGTGCACTAAATTCAAAGTCTGCTCTGCCTCCACATTGCCCTGAGCAGCCAACAATTGATAGGCTGAAACCGAGTGAGTAAAAGTGTCAGCATCCAAGGAAATGTTATCAATTACAGCTTTATAATGTTGATGAAATTATCTTTCCTTTTCAGCATCATCCACACTCATTGACTCACTAGCAATGGCTGGTTCCATCCTTATTTCTCCAGTACCTGCCTTTCTCTCATATTCTCTCTTTTGTTGCATCAGGGTCTCACCCTGGCTCCCCACCCTCACACCCTCACCTTCACCTACTAAGGTGGGACTCCTCTCACTCACTTTTGTCAATCCTGAATGAATGGATTGCTGAGATTCACTCTTTTCCTCTCCTTTTGCCTGGGAGCAACCCAGCCTCTCACACAATACACTCTCCTCTCTCAGTCCTAAGAGTGAATGTATTACCACTAAATCTTCTGCACTTGAAATTATTGAAGTTTGAAGTTGTGCAGAGACACTCGACGGATAAGTGATATCCGTCGGGTGAGTGGTAAAGCTATCCGACGGATAACTGCTGTTAAGCTTATCCGTCGGGATACAATCACTAGTCGACGGATGAGCAATATCCATCGAGAGAGTAGAAATGAATGAGGTGGAAAGAGAAACTATTGTTGACCCTGTGTTGATTGAAGTTATTTAAGGCACAGATATCACAATAGAATCTGAAAGAATTGGCAAGTGAGCCAACAAATCATCTAAAAGATGATGCTCACTTGCACTAGATTTTGGCTTCCCCAACAGAGTTAAAGAAGGGGAATCAGGAATTGAAGTGTTTATCATGTCCACTTCCAGTGAGTTAGTTGGTGAGTATTGTGTTTCAGTGGCTTCTATAATGAGAGATTTTGGCCGTGACTCCACATTTATTGGAGCCACATCAATCTGAATTTGAGAAGGTGCAGGGACTGTGTCTTTAGCACCAGTTTGCACTAAGTGTGTGCCCTGTGCATCCCCAGTTATTTTGGATTTCTTCTTTCTAGTGTAAGTTTGGGGTGAGCTTGTGTCCCTAACCCTCTTGGCATGTGCTCTTGGATGAGAGCTTTGTTCAATAGCCACATCCTTTTGGGAGGATGCAGCTAGAAGTGAGCTTTTGTCCTTTTTAAGCACTGCAGTTTGTTGGGAAACTGCAGTGTGGCTAGGCTGGGATTCACTCAACTCTCCAACCTTATCCTTGGGGTTTCTTTGATGTTCAGCCCTTCCCTCACCTAACTTACCCTCCTTCACACTCCCCTCTTTGGCTTTGTTAGATTTTTCAACTGGTACCTTTTGAGAGATACCAGAGGGGGTTTTCTTTGATTTGGATTTAGAAATTGCAATTGTTTTGGCAGCTTTGGTAGGCAACTGTTTGGTCATTGTCACAGTTGCCATAGCTATGCCTGAAGTCAAAGAAATAGAAGAGATTGGAATAGTTGAGGGTATGGATGAACTTACCTCACTTACCTGAGGTGTCAGCATTACAGGAAAATAGAACATTGGCACATCCCTGTGATGGTTGGCTCTGTTCAAGTCTGCAATGATTCTTCTCTCTTGAACCCAACAAGCTAATTTGTTGTTTGGGTTCTCAAGCACAATCTCTTGACAAAGATGGTTAGCCAAAAGCATAAAAAATCTAGCATAGTAAACATTCTTTCCTCTTTTGGCTAAGTCACCTAATTTAAAACCTAACTCATACACAATAAGGTCACTGAAATTGTAAAATTTGTCTGTAACTAGCATGTATAGCATGTTAAGCATGGAAATGTTCACAGAATCAAAATTACTGATTTTTCCAGAAAAGACTTTAGTTACAACATCACACATGTAACTCCATTCCTTCCTAAGACCTAGTCTTCTAATGTCACTTAGTTTTGTAGTAGGAAGTGCATAATGAATGGAATTGAGCATATTGACAATATCAGTGTCAGTGTGTGGTGCAATTACATTATCATCAGGAATCTTGAAACATGCTTTTATTACATCACTATTGATACAGAATTCATTACCTTTGATGGTCAGAGTGATGGTTTTGTCAGTAGAGTTGTAGATTGCTGTTGTCCACATCTCTTCAACAACTTCACAATAAATTGTGGGTGATTCCAGCATGGCAAAACTTAACTTGCAGTTCTTCACGAAGTCCATCATCTTATGATAGTCTTCTGATTGCTGAATACCCTTATTGACCAAAGCAGTGAAGTTGTTCTTTTCATATATGAACCCAGTCTGTGACATGATCTTTACTACGGGTGCCATTGTTAGAGAAGAAAAGCTTGAAGAGAAAGAGGATTTTTTCTTGAGAGAGAATGAAATGACACAGTTGAATTTGAGAATGATAAAAGACAATGATTAGAATGAAATAAACTTTTATACTTTACTCAAAATCAACGGACAAAAATAATAAAGAGAATTAAATTACCCAATAGAAATTGCCTAAAATAGTCGTTTTAAAATAAACTGTAAAAATTCCACCCATTATCCGTTGTGTAATGCTTACAAACTGTAAGTATACTCGATGGATAATGTTCAGGGAATTAACGGTTAAGATTTAGACACTTCGATGGATGAGGATAAACTATTATCCGTCGAGCTTTAAAATATTCCAGAAAAGTAATTGATTTTTATTTACAATTTGTATATCGACGGATGACTCAACCCGATGGATAATGGTCATCCGTCGAGATGCAAATTTTGACTTAGCCAAAATTTCATCCAAGACTAAAAATCAGCTAAATTTCTGGCTACTTTTCATCTTGCAAAATAATTCAGATAAATTCAAGAGTAATTAAGCATACCTAACTCACTTACCAACCTAGAAAAGGTGGATTCATCCAGTGGCTTGGTAAAAATATCTGCATGTTGCTTCTCACTTGGAACAAAATGTAACTCTACAGTACCATTCATTACATGTTCCCTTATGAAATGGTACTTGATGTCTATATGCTTTGTCCTTGAATGTTGCACTGGATTTTCAGTGATGGCAATTGCACTTGTGTTGTCACAGAAATAGGAATCCTTTCAACTTGCAAACCATAGTCTAGCAATTGATTTTTCATCCATAAAATCTGTTCACAGCAACTGCCAGCAACAATATATTCAGCTTCAGCTGTAGAAGTAGAAACTGAATTTTGCTTTTTACGGAACCAGGACACAAGCTTGTCTCCTAAAAATTGACAGGTTCCTGTTGTGCTTTTTTTATCAATTCTGCAACCTGCATAATCTGCATCTGAATAACCAGTTAGATCAAAACCAGAATCTCTAGGATACCAAATGCCAAGTTTTGGTGTTCCTTTGAGATATCTGAAAATTCTCTTAATAGCTATCAAGTGAGACTCTCTAGGATCAGCCTGAAATCTAGCACACAAACATGTAGCAAACATTATATCTGGCCTACTAGCTGTTAAGTACAGAAGTGAGCCAACCATGCCTCTATAACTTGAAATATCCACAGACTTTTCAGTAGTGTTTAGTTCAAGCTTAGTTGCAGTGGCCGTGGGAGTTTTTGCAGATGTGCAATCCATTAGATCAAACTTCTTTAAAAGATCAAAAATATATTTAGTTTGACTAATGAATATTCCATCACTAACTTGCTTAACTTGTAAACCAAGAAAGTAAGTTAGTTCTCCCATCATACTCATTTCATACTTGCTTTGCATTAGTTTGGCAAACTTTTTACAAAGTTTCTCATCTGTAGAGCCAAAAATAATATCATCTACATAAATTTGAACAAGTATGCTAGAGCCATTAACATTTCTGAAAAATAAAGTTTTATCTACAGTACCTCTTGTGAAGTGATTTTCCAAAAGGAACTTTGATAAAGTGTCATACCAGGCTCTAGGTGCTTGCTTTAGTCCATAAAGTGCTTTCAGTAGATAATAGACATACTCTGGGAAATTTGGATCTTCAAAGCCAGGAGGTTGACTTACATACACTTCTTCCTCCAAATCTCCATTCAGAAAGGCACTTTTGACATCCATTTGATAGACCTTGAAATTGGCATGGGCTGCATAGGCTAAGAAGATTCTGATGGCTTCAAGTCTTGCAACAGGAGCAAATGTTTCATCAAAATCTATCCCTTCTTGCTGGCAATAGCCTTTAGCAACCAATCTTGCTTTGTTCCTTACTACTATGCCATTTTCATCCATCTTATTTCTGAATACCCATTTGGTGTCTATTGGATTCTTTCCTTTAGGCTTGGGTACCAGCTTTCATACTTTATTCCTTTCAAATTGGTTTAGCTCCTCCTGCATAGCTAAAATCCAATCAGGATCTAACAAGGCTTATTCTACCTTCTTTGGTTCTTCCTTAGACAGGAAGCTGCTGTATAGACATTCTTCTTGAGTTGCTCTCCTGGTCTGAACTCTGGAAGAAACATCACCAATAATCAGTTCAAAGGGGTGATCTTTTGTCCATTTTCTTGGTTGAGGTAGATTAGCCCTAGATGAAGAGACCTCAATGTTGTCTTGATGTGTGATTGAGTTTTGATTGCTAGAAACTCCCCCCTGAGTTTGTGGATCTTTGATTTGAGATAGGGGTACTTTCTATGGGTGATCTGCCTTGACTTCCTGCTCCTTTTGATAACCCGACGGATGGTGAATTTTGAGTACCGACGGATGAGGCAGGTTGTCTTCCGACGGATAATATAGATTGCCTTCCGATGGATGAAGCATTATGTAACTCGACGGATGTTGAGTTTTGTGCTTCATTTGTGGTAGATTTGTCTGCATTATCCTTAGACACTATTTCTTGATCACTCTCATCATCACTTTCATCACTGACCATCTCGACATTGTCGAATTTGAGGCTTTCATGGTAATCTCCATCTTTTAGTCCTTCAATCTTTTTATCATCAAACACAACATGTATAGATTCAACAACAATGTTGGTTCTTAGATTGTAGACTCTATATGCTTTACCAACAGCATATCCAACAAAAATTCCTTCATCTGCTTTAGCATCAAACTTCCCATTTTGATCAGTTTGATTTCTCAGAATATAGCATTTACAGCCAAAGACATGAAGAAAGTTTAAAGTTGGCTTCTTGTTCCTGAACAATTGATAAGGTGTCATGCATCTTGCTTGATTAATCAGAGAGATATTCTGAGTATAGCATGCAGTGTTTACAGCTTCAGCCCAGAAATATGTTGGTAATTTTGATTCTTCAAGCATTGTCCTTGCAGCTTCAATAAGAGATCTATTCTTCCTTTCCACTACTCCATTCTGTTGTGGAGTCCTTGCTGCTGAAAACTCATGCAAGATCCCATTTTCCTCACAAAATACTCTCATGACATAGTTCTTGAACTCAGTTCCATTGTCACTCCTGATTCTTCTAACTTTGAAATCAGGATGATTGTTAACTTGCCTTATGTGATTGATGATGATTTCACTAGCCTCATCTTTGGACTTTAGGAAATAGGACCAAAAGAACTTTGAGAAATCATCTACAATTACTAGGCAAAATCTTTTCTTTGAAATTGACAATACATTGACTGGTCCAAACAAATCCATGTGAAGCAGTTGCAGAGGCTCTCAATTGCTGAATCAAGTTTCTTCCTGAATGATGCTTTAACCTGCTTCCCTTTTTGGCAGGCATCACACAGTCCATCCTTTGTAAATTCCACTAGAGGAATGCCTCTAACTAGCTCTTTCTTTACCAGCTCATTCATGGTCTTGAAGTTCAAATGGGATAGCTTCTTGTGCCATAGCCAACTTTCATCTTGACTTGATTTACTAAGAAGACAAGTTACAGATTCTGCTTTAATTAAGTTGAAGTCAGCTAGGTACACATTTCCTCTTCTCACACCAGTGAGAACCACTTTGTTGTTTTGATTATTAATCACAACACAGGTTTCTTTGTTGAAGGTTACTGAGTTGCCTTTGTCACAAAGCTGGCTGATACTCAACAGATTGTGTTTGAGACCATCCACTAAGGCAACCTCTTCAATGATGACATTGTCCTTTGAAATCAAGCCATATCCCACAGTATAACCTTTGCTGTCATCTCCAAAAGTGATACTTGGGCCAGCTCTCTCTTCAAACTTTGTGAGCAGGGTAGAATCACTAGTCATGTGTCTTGAACAACCACTATCCAAGTACCAAAGATTCCTTCTGTTTCCCTGCACACATTAAAATCAAATCAAGTTGATTTTGGTACCCAAGTTTCCTTGGGTCCTGCCTTGTTAGCTTTCTTCTTCTGTTTCTTAGATCTTAACTCATTTGACTTAGGAATTTCAGATTCTTCCTTAGTCATTTGGGTTGGGCCTTTGAAACCACTAAATGCAACAGAATTATCATGCATGTTATGGCTAACAGGAAATGGCATGCTTGGTGCAAACATGTTATTCCAGTAAGGCATGCTAAATGGCATTTGAGGCATATTGTATGCAGCATAATATGAATTAGGTGCAAATGGCATATTAGCAAACTGTGCATTCATGTTCTGTGGAGGCATAGCATTAACAGGCATGAGAGGCATGGCATTCATGTTAGAGAATTGAGGCTGAACAGACATGGGAGTTGGCATGGCAGATTTGCAATTAACAGACAAATGATTTACACTACCACACTTGGCACAGATTTTTCTAGGAGCATATTTGTCAGGTGTGTAGTTATTATGTTTGTTAATCCCTACTTTACCATTCCTATTGTTTTTCCTTTTAGTCTCTGTTTTTACCTCTATCTTCTCAAGTCTGTCACTTAACTGTTTGACAGTCATGTGACCAACATTAGCCTTCTTCCCTTTCTTGGCTTGACTTGACTCTCTTGAAACAAAGTTCTTGGAAACAGACCCATACTTATCATTTAGCTTGGTTAATTTGGCTTTGCTAATGGGTTTTCTTACAGCCGACGGATGAGGATTTTTATCATTCGACGGATAACACTTTTTGTTATCCGACGGATAGTCCTCATCATCCGTCGACTCTACATTTGTCAGCAACCCATCTACCAAAATAGGTTCTAGTTTCTCCTTATTCTTTTTCCAGGCTTCATCACAAAAAGACTCAATTCCTTGAACCTTGGTGATTTGAGCATGAACATCTCTGGATGTTTTCCAAGCTTTAATCACCTCTTGTTCACGATCGAGCTGCTTCTTTTAAATTTCTTCCTTTTTCAAGGATTCAGTTAATTCCTCCTTGGCAATTCTACACTCAATTTTTAGTTTCTCAAACTCAACAAACTGAGACTCAAGCACATTATTCCTCTCACTCAAAAACAGGTTTTTTTCTTTGATTTTAGCATTTTCTTTAGTGAGGGACTTAAGTGTAACACGCAAATGATACAATTCTGTAGACATGTCATTTATTGCATCATTACACTCAGGTTTAGATAAATGTGCAAGGTTTGTAGTGATTACCTGATTGCTTGAGGAACTTGTCTCTGTTTCATCAGACTTGGCCATAAGGGCTAGATTGACATAGCTGACATCTTCATCTTCATCCAAGCCATCAGCTGCCCAGTCATTCTCTTGTGTGATAAAAGCCCTTTCCTTTTGTTTGAGTAGATCAAAGTATTTTTGCTTGTAATCTACAGACTCAAATCTTTTCTTGCTGGAATCTGACTTTTTACACTCATTTGCAAAATGCCCTGCCAAGCCACATTTGAAACACTTGAATTTTGATTTATCCACCATGTTTCTATTTGGCTTGGCAGCTCCAAAGTTCTTCTTGAACTTGAGCTTGGCAAATCTTCTTGAAAGGAATGCTAGGTGCTCATCAATGTCCTCCATGTCATCTTGGCTCAATGAATCTTCATTTTCTGCAGCTAGCCCTTTACCCTTGCTTTCACAGGCCTTTGAAGTTGATTCCACAGCTTTCATCTTCACTTCCTTCTCCTTTTCCAGATCAGCAACTAGTGCAATGGATCCTCCTTTCTTCTTTCCTCTCTCCATTCTTTCATCCTGTTCTATTTCAAGCTCATAGGTCTTCAGAATGCCATACAGTCTCTCCAAAGTAAACTCCTTATAATCTTGTGAGTTTCTCAATGAGACTGTCATTGGTTTCCATTCCTTTGGAAGAGATCTGAGAAATTTCAGATTGGAGTCTTTAGTCTGATAGACTCTTCCATGCAATTTAAGAGCATTTAGTAGCTTTTGGAATCTACTAAAAATGTCAGTGAGTGGCTCACTTTCTTCATTGTGAAAATGCTCATATTGCTGAATCAGGAGATGCATTTTATTTTCTCTTACTTGCTCAGTACCATCACAGATTATCTGTATTGTGTCCCAAACTTCCTTGGCAGTCTTGCAGTTGATAATGTTATCAAACATATCTGCATCAACACCATTGAACAGAATGTTCATGGCCTTTTTATCTGAAATTACACCTAGAGGGGGGGTGAATAGGTGATTATGGCTAACTAGGATTACTTTTAGATTTTACCCGATAATAGCTTACTGAGATTTTACCAACTGAACTATAATCTAACAATGATAGTAAGCTGAGATGACTAAATGCAATGCAGAAAATAATGTGCAGGAAAGTAAATAGAACACACAAGAATTTTAGCCAGGTTCGACCCCTAATCCCCTATGGTCTACGTCCTGGTCCCTTACCAACTTGGTAAGAGAATATATTATTGATCAATGAAGGTTACAGCTACAAGATACAACAATATATCTCCCTTTATCCCAGCTGCTGATAATGGCTTGCTGAAACCCTATTTAAGAACCTGCTCTCTAAGTACTATACTACCCCGTAGTACAAACTCCTCTAGCAAGTACCACTAAACCCTTGTTTCCCTAGCCAACTTATCCAGCAACTAATCAATACAATTGAACAATACAAATCAGTGATAAAGTTTACAACTCAAACTATAAACTCTCTCTAAGATGAAACACGTGTATATATTTAGAGCTCGAGAGTATTTTGAAATCAATAAAGATCAGGAGTTGTATGTGTTCTTGCTTGCAAAATTCCTCAGTCATAAAACTGCAAGAAACCACATATATATATAACCATACATTAACATTTGAAAACAGCCTCAACAAATTACAACGGCTAGAATCCAATTCTACCGTGTAAGATCGTTGGGATGGTTTCCAATGTTCATGTATACGTTAGATAGAAGAGAAACACAGAAGTCCAACGTTCAGAAAATATCTCTTCTATTTAGTAGAGGATAAAACGTTTTAAAAAGAAAATAGGAGAAAGAGTTTGAAAGAGAAACAAACTCCTATTCTTTAGGAAATCAATTTGAATAAGTAAAAACGTTTTATAAATGAGCTCTCTATATATCATGCACGTATATTATATTAGAGAAGTCCTTACAACTGATATATATGAAGATCCTATAACATCTCCATGAAATTCGACTTCCTTGTTGAATCTGGACTGTGCATCTTGGCTTGCTGTTATTCTGACAATCGTGATCATAGCTTGTTGAAATAGATTACTGTCTTATGATAGCTTGCTGTCATGATACTTAAACAGCACTGATATCAAGCTGTTATATCCTGCAAATATTCTCAAATAACAACATGATGGCTTGCTGTGTTGTGATCATCAAAACTAAGGAGTTACAATCTCCCCCTTTTTGATGATTACACACATTTAGGAGAATTATAAAAACTCCCCCTAAATCTATGCATATCTCAAAATTGTATAACCTGTTACTGCAATTAAAATATAAATGACACACATGCATATCCAAAATAACCAACATAGCAGCATTATATCATTACATCAATTCTTAAAAACTAAAAGACAATTAAGTCTTAAATAACAGCCAACATAAACCAAGTAGCATCATAAACCAAGTAGCAAACCACAGATTAACCACAGATTAAACATAAGCCAACAGATAGTCTTAATAACCAAACAGAAATAAACATAATCATAAAATAAGTCTCCTAAATTTCTCCCCCTTAAAGCATCAAAAAGATCTAGATTGAGGGCTGATCATAAGTGTAAGATCAAGCATCAAAACAAACAAACATGTAAGCAGCAATTAACAGATAATGGCATGTCAAAATTAATAAATCAAATTAAACACAAATTATGACATTTAATAAACAATCATAGTAAGCTAAGATGAAAATTGATAGTAAGCTACTATTACCAAATTTCCAAAGATAGCTTGCCATTATACACTGCACATCCCAAGTTCCCTTCGAATGGTAGAAAATCTTGCTTCGCCAAGGGGTTTTGTAAAGATATCTGCCAATTGATATTCAGTAGGTACAAAAACTAATTCAATCTTACCTTTGGCAGCATTATCTCTCAAGAAATGATGACGAACATCAATATGCTTTGTTCTTGAGTGATTAACCGGATTCTTTGATATGTTGATGGTGCTAGTGTTGTCACAATAGATTGGAACTTTGCCACACTTGATTCCAAAATCTCGTAGAGTCTGAATCATCCACAAAATTTGAGAGCAACAGCTACTAGCTGCCAAATACTCACCTTCTGCTGTGGATAATGCAACTGAAGTTTGTTTCTTACTTTGCCAAGATACGAAACTTTGTCCTAAATATGTACAAACACCACTTGTACTCTTTCTATCAGTTTGACAACCTGCATAGTCAGCATCATTATACCCCACAAGATCAAATATGCTTGTAATAGGATAAAATAACCCAAGATTAATAGTCCCACTTAAATATCGAAATATTCTTTTAACTGCATTTAAGTGTGATTCCTTAGGTTTAGCTTGAAAACGAGCACATACACAAACACTATACATAATATCTGGCCGAGAAGCAGTAAGATATAAAAGACTACCAATCATACCTCTATTCTTCTTGATATCTACATCTTTACCTTTTTCATCCGATGTCAGCTTGCTATTTTGATTCATTGGAGTAGATTTCCGCTTGACATTGTCAAAACCAAATCTGGTCAGCAAATTCTTGACATATTTTGATTGATGCACATAAATTCCATCTTTAGATTGTTTAATTTGGAGCCCCAAGAAATAATTGAGCTCACCCATCATGCTCATGTCAAATTCACTGCTCATACACTTAGAAAACCACTCACACATAGAATCATTAGTGGATCCAAAGATTATATCATCTACATATATCTGGACAATCAAAATATCATTACCATTTTGCTTAGTAAATAAAGTAGGATCAATTTTACCTCGAATGAAGCCATTTTTGATCAAAAACTTACTAAGCCTCTTGTACCAAGCCCTTGGTGCTTGCTTTAAGCCATATAATGCCTTCTTGAGCTTGTAAACATAGTCCGGATGTTGTTCATGTTCAAAACCAGGGGGTTGCTTGACATAAACTTCCTCTTCCAGAAATCCATTAAGAAAAGCACTTTTGACGTCCATTTGATGTAGCTTGATCTTCTTGTAGCATGCATAAGCAAGAAGCATCCTAATTGATTCCAATCTAGCTACTGGAGCATAAGTTTGATCAAAATCAATGCCTTCTTGTTGGTTGTACCCTTGTGCTACGAGCCTTGCTTTATTTCGAGTAACAGTACCAAATTCATCCACTATATTCTTGAAAATCCATTTTGTACCAATGATTGAAGCATCCTTTGGTGGCTTGACCAGTTCCCAAACATCACATCGTTCGAATTGATTGAGTTCTTCTTGCATAACCGTGATCCAATTTTCATCTTCAAGTGCTTCTTTGACATTCTTGGGTTCCTCTTGAGCTAAAAATGCAGCATAAGCACAAAAGTTTGCAGTGCCTTTTCTTGTCTTGAGACCATCAGAAATATCACCAATAACCTGTTCTGGAGGGTGATTCTTCACTGTCCGTGTAGCTTTTGGCAATGAATGCTTTGCAATATCTTCATGTGAAGTCTTCCTTATCTTAGATGGAGGAGCTAAGTCTTCACCATCATAGATTGACATTTTATCCTTTGCTCTATTTCCTCTAGGACCATCAAGAGTCATCTTTGCCATCTTTACAATTGCATCATCAACTGGAGTAGAAGGTTCTGCTTGCTGATTTCCTGAGGCAGTTTCAATTTCAGCTTGCTGTTTTCCAGAATCAGTCTCTATTTCAGCTTGCTATTTTGGAGTAGCCTTCTCTGTTTCAGCTTGTTGTTGTCCAGCTTCACCTGCATCATCTTCCTCTTCTCTTGGAAGATCATTGTTAGGTTCTTGAAAAGTAACATCTATAGATTCCTCAACAATATGCTTAGACAAATTATAAACTCTATAGGTTTTACTATTCATAGAATAACCAAGAAAAATAGCTTCAAAAGATTTAGCATCAAATTTACCATCATTACCAATTGTCTTGAGCACAAAACACTTTGAGCCAAAGATTCTGAAGTAACTGATGTTGGGCCTCTTTTTCTTGAGCAATTCATATGGAGTCTTGTCCAAAATAGGTCTTATCAATACTCTATTCAGAACATAGCATGCTGTGTTGACTGCTTCTGCCCAAAAACTTCTAGGTAACTTGCTTTCTTGCAACAAAGTCCTTGTTATCTCTTGCAGTGACCTATTCTTGCGTTCCACCACACCATTTTGTTGTGGAGTCCTTGGAGCCGAGAATTTATGTGATATTCCCCTTTCTTCACAATAAGTAACAAAGTCTTTTTGGAATTCACCACCTCGATCACTCCTTATTCCTACAAGCTTTGTATTGAGCTTATTCTCAAGTAATTTAATTAGTTTCTCAAACTCATTAAAAGCAGCATCTTTAGTTCTAAGAAACAATACCCATGTAAAACGAGAATAATCATCAACAATTACAAAACCATATTGCTTACCTCCTATACTTTTATAAGCTTCTGGACCAAATAAGTCTAAATGTAAAAGTTCTAAGGGTTTAGAAGTAGATACCATTTTCTTTGCTTTGTGAGTACTTCTAATTTGTTTGCCTAATTGGCATGCCGAACACACCTCAGTCTTGACATACTTGATTTTGGGTAAACCTCTGACTAGCTTCTTCTTTAAAAGCTTGTTAAGTAAGTCCATGTGAGCATGACCCAATCTTCTATGCCAAACATAAGGATCAGTGTCTATTGCAGCAAGACAGCAAGCTGTTTTCTGCAACTCAAAGTCCAAAATATATATATTTCCTTCCCTTCTAGCAACTAGGGGGACTTTGTTAGTACCAATAGTAATAATACACTTATCAATACCAAAGTTAACAGTATGACCATCATCATATAACTGACTTATGCTAAGCAGATTATATTTAAGGCCTTTAACATATTGAACTTTATCAATTGAAATGTGTTTATTACCTATTTTACCTTTTCCAAGAATTTGAAGAGTTTTGTTATCACCAATAGTCACTCTTCCACCCTTTTTCATCTGAAGACTCATGAATTGTGCTTTGTCTCCACTCATATGTCTAGTACATCCGCTATCTAAAATCCATTGAGTTGATTTGACTCGAGCGGCAAGACACATCTACAAAACAAATAAAACAACTCAACCTTTTGGTACCCAAAGTTTGTTGGGTCCGACATGGTTAGCAGATAAAACATATAAAACATGTAAATCAGATTTCTTTATCCATTTTTGGATAAATCTAGGTGATTTAACTCTGCCAGCCTGATGATGGTAAGCTGTCTTTGTTCTGCCATTCTGATCATAGTAAGCTGTTTTCTGTTTGTTTCCTCCATGGTATGATTTTTGTCCATTCTGAACTTTGCAATGCTTTTCAAGATGCCCTTTCTTTCCACATCTGTTGTATATCTTCCAAGGCATAGCATAATCATAGGGAATGCCATGTTTTCCTTCATATCTTAGAGCTTTGTCCTTCTTGTTTGCATTCATTCCAATTCCTTCTCTGACCAATGGAATATTTGTGTTGTTCATCATAGATTTGAGACTTTCTTCTCCTTGAACAAACGATCCCATGCCCTTTTTCAGATCCTCAACTTCCTTTGTGAGCAGATCAATCTTTTCAGCTTGCTGACTTATGATTTCAGCTTGCTGAGATGGTTCTTCTGCTTGATTTGAAAGTGTTGCATCTATTGATTCTCTGAGTTTGAACAGCTCCAAACATTCATCCCTTGCTTCAATCTCCTTCTTTAACTCTGTGATCTCCATTAATTGAGTCTTGTTTCTTTTGAAGAGAATTTTGTTGAAGTTTTCCACATGACTAACTTTAGCTTGAAGATCCTTGATTTCATCCTCTTTGTCAACTTGTGTAGGTACCTTCTTGTCAATCCAAGTATCTACTTTGCTCATCAAATCTTGAACCATAGTCTTGAGATAATTATTCTTCTCTTTTAGCTTGCTATTTTCAGCTTTAAGAGAATAATATTCACCCATAGATACATTCTTACATTCCTGCATGGTTAGTGGTTCCAAAACAATATTTTCAGAAGATAAATTATATTTACAAGAGTTTACCTCACTCTGATCTTCTTCTGAATCACTTTCTAGGTATCCACTTTCTGAATTTCCTCGAACAGAATCATCATCAAGTCCAACTAGGGCAAGATTGACCATGTCTCCACTTGAATCATCACTGGAAACCGAGTCATCATCACTCCAAGTCATTAGAGCTTTAGCTTTCTTCTTATCCTTGAAGACAGTTTGCTGTTTTGACTTCAATTTATAGCAGTCCCGCTTATAATGGCCTGGCTTTCCACATTCAAAGCATGTTTGATCTTTAGAATCCTTGTTGGGCTTCTTGTTGTTGGAAAATCTGCCTTTATCTCTTTTCAGCTTGTTCTTCTTCTCGATCATCTTTCTGATCTTCCTGGATATTAAAGCTAGTTCTTCGTCTGACTCATCTTCAGATTCCAGTAAGCTATCATTAGTGTGAAGAGCTAATTGCTTCATTTGAGCAACTGGAGCTTGCATAGAACTTGATTGGCTTTCCTTGATTTTGCTTTCAAATTGTTCCAATTCTGCAAAAACAGCCAATTGATCCATAGTATCTATAGTTGGAGAGGATTCTAGAGCTGTTACATTTGGTTCATAGATAAATGGCACAGCACTAAGTATCTTCATGTTGATTTCCTCTTGTGGGATATGTTTGCCAAGCTGCTTTAAGGCGTTCAGATTTATCTGGAATCTAGCTTGACTTTCTCGAATAGTTTCTCCATCTTGAAGCTTGAAATTTCCAAACTCATTCATTAGTTTACTCAATTTCACCTTTCTTAAACTCTTGGATCCTTCGTGATACAATTCCAGAGTATCCCATATCTCTTTAGCTGATTTGCATGAAGAGACTTTATCACATTCACTAGGACATAACCCATTCATGAGAGAATTCCTAGCCTTTCCATTGAAGCTGTATTTGATTAGTTCAGCCTCTGTGAGATCATCAACGTCTTTCACTTTGCCTTCTTTGTCATTGAACTCAAAAGGACCCTTCTGAACAACTCTCAAAGCTAGTGGCTCCCTGGATAGATACACTTCCATGCGACCTTTCCACCAGTTATAGTTTTCTGTACCAAGCAAGAGAGGTGCTCGGTAATCTGAGGTTCCTTCGGGATATTTGTCAGCCATTTTGATCGAATATTATTCCTGTTACAGAAAGATTAGTATACCAAAGCTCTGATACCAACTGAAATTACACCTAGAGGGGGGGTAAATAGGTGATTATGGCTAACTAGGATTACTTTTAGATTTTACCCGATAATAGCTTACTGAGATTTTACCAACTGAACTATAATCTGACAATGATAGTAAGCTGAGATGACTAAATGCAATGCAGAAAATAATGTGCAGGAAAGTAAATAGAACACACAAGAATTTTAGCCAGGTTCGACCCCTAATCCCCTATGGTCTACGTCCTGGTCCCTTACCAACTTGGTAAGAGAATATATTATTGATCAATGAAGGTTACAGCTACAAGATACAACAATATATCTCCCTTTATCCCAGCTGCTGATAATGGCTTGCTGAAACCCTGTTTAAGAACCTGCTCTCTAAGTACTATACTACCCCGTAGTACAAACTCCTCTAGCAAGTACCACTAAACCCTTGTTTCCCTAGCCAACTTATCCAGCAACTAATCAATACAATTGAACAATACAAATCAGTGATAAAGTTTACAACTCAAACTATAAACTCTCTCTAAGATGAAACACGTGTATATATTTAGAGCTCAAGAGTATTTTGAAATCAATAAAGATCAGGAGTTGTATGTGTTCTTGCTTGCAAAATTCCTCAGTCATAAAACTGCAAGAAACCACATATATATAACCATACATTAACATTTGAAAACAGCCTCAACAAATTACAACGGCTAGAATCCAATTCTACCGTGTAAGATCGTTGGGATGGTTTCCAACGTTCATGTATACGTTAGATAGAAGAGAAACACAGAAGTCCAACGTTCAGAAAATATCTCTTCTATTTAGTAGAGGATAAAACGTTTTAAAAAGAAGATAGGAGAAAGAGTTTGAAAGAGAAACAAACTCCTATTCTTTAGGAAATCAATTTGAATAAGTAAAAATGTTTTATAAATGAGCTCTCTATATATCATGCACGTATATTATATTAAAGAAGTCCTTACAACTGATATATATGAAGATCCTATAACATCTCCATGAAATTCGACTTCCTTGTTGAATCTGGACTGTGCATCTTGGCTTGCTGTTATTCTGACAATCGTGATCATAGCTTGCTGAAATAGATTACTGTCTTATGATAGCTTGCTGTCATGATACTTAAACAGCACTGATATCAAGCTGTTATATCTTGCAAACATTCTCAAATAACAACATGATGGCTTGTTGTGTTGTGATCATCAAAACTAAGGAGTTACATTATCTTTCCTGACTTGTTCAATATCAAGATCAGACCATTCATGCCTTGGCTTTGGAACAGATGGTTCATTTCCTGTTGCAGCTCTCATTGGAACATGAGGGCCTCTTTATATGCAGTCCACATAGGCCTCATCTTGAGAAAGCATATGAAGATGCATCTTTACCTTCCAATGATGGTAATTATCTTTATCAAGAAAAGGAATCTTGACTCCAACATCTTTCTTGTTCATCTTACTGAATTGTTTTGATCTTTAAACTCTTTGTAGATTAAGAGCTTGCTCTGATACCAATTTTTAGTCCCTTAACAATATAGCAAGAATTACAGAAGGGGGGGTTGAATGGAATTCTTGAACCTTTTTCTTGAAATAAAAATGTTCAACTCGATTATGGATATATTTGTTTTGATTAGCACAATGCGGAATGTAAACTTGAATGAATCAAAACATAAGTAATTAAAAACAAGAATCTTTAAAAACTTTCTGGTGGATTTAAACAATTCCGCCAGAGATATATATAATATATCGAGAGGACTCTGTGTGCAGAAATGCTCACAGCTGCTTACAAAATAGAACTGCTGAGAATACAGGAAATGCTAAAGATTGTGCTTACAAAGATTTCTCTGTTTTTATGTTTCTCAGCTATCTCAGTTGTTTTTCTATTTGCTACTCTCTTGGTTTATATATTACCAAGATTACAAAGTCAAAAGAACTGAACAAATATAAAATCTAACAGTCTTGATCTTTGCTGCTTTTCGTCCTCTATTACCCAGTTAATGGGCTTCCACAGTGTGTTTGTATCCAACTCGACGGCTATGTGTCAGCTTTCACTGTTCAACTGATGTTTGAATCTTGATATGATCATCCGTCGACTTTCAGATCATCCGTTGATGACTTAATTGATCATCCGTCGATTGCTATGTTAAACATCCGTTGATAGTCATTTGATCATCCGTCGAAGCTTTGTTAATCATCCGTCGGTAGCTATTTTGGCACTTGACTTCATTTCACTTATACAGAATTACAAGACATTGCTTATGTACAGTTAATCAACCTATTCTGCATATCTAGTTAAAGTCAACATGACTTATATGCTACTACAGATTCTATACAAAGGTGCATACATCACTGTGCTACAAACTTATTATTAAATAAGCTACTCACTCGATGGATAATAAGTTAATCATCCGTCGGGACTATAATGAGTTATCAGTCGGGACTAAAACTCTTATCCGTCGAGTGCTACATAATTTCACTTAGTAAAATCTACTTAGACATTTTGTTTAAGTGATCATCAAGTACACAACATATTCACAACACTTATCATTTAAGCTTCAGTAATATCTAAATATTCTGAAGTCTAGTTATACAACCACTATAAGCTCTGATATCTAGTGTGAGACTTATATGTTGCAGCTATATATGCTTCAGCATATTTCTAAAAATGTTGCACACAGTGGCTGATTTTAAGCTCTGTATCTTGTAATTATAATGATTTTTAAATAATGATAAGTCTGTTATTTGCGAATTTATGTTCTCATTATTGATGCTCACATTTTCCTTTACGTATCTTTCTATTCTCAGAACTCAGGATAAACTTTGTGATAGCGGCTTTATACGTAAATGCATATAATATATATAAACGCTTATAAACTTTGTGATATTGGTTTTGTGGTCATCTCTCCCTCTCTGTGCGTCTCTGTCAAGTGTAGCATTTTAAGTTTTTTTTTCAAAATAACTTGTAATTTGAGCTGTATATTGGTTGCCTGTTCCTTTACCTTATTTTCTAAGCTCTAGAAAATTTGGTTGATAACTATATATAAAGGAAAAGTAATAAGCAGGAAAAGTAATATATTAGACTTTTACAATTTAAAGGAAATAACATGTTGCTGTACAGTTTGAGCTGCAGATGCTGCCTTCTCATATGGGAGCTATAGAATAAAAAATCAAGGGACAGAATCACAAGGATGAAAGCTGACCTCAAATCAGTTGAGTCCTTCACAGTGGAGCTGCAGAAAGCACAAGAGGAAGCACATGAATTGTTTGTGGCAAGGCAGGAACTTGTTGGAAGATAAATTTGATGTTAGAACTTGAGAATATTTTTGTTTAATTAGAAATGTGGTCAAAAGTTGTGGTTTTTGGATGAATTTGCAAACTTTGTTTATTTTAATTAACTTAAAACTTTTTATTTTGTATTGTATTTGAACTTTGGATTTAAATTTTAAGTTTAATATATATTTAAGTTTTTAGTGTTACAAGTGTAATTAGTAGATATTTTTATGTTGGTAAAAACATGAAAAAATGTTACAATAAATACAGAAGTGTTAAAAAAGAAATGTTACAATAGGATATAAAGATGTTACCAAAGATTAGAACTGTTTTATCATCCGGTGTTACAATAGCAAATATGATGTTGCAAAAGAGTTTATTGCAACATATTTTTGGTGTTACTAGATCTTTAAGGGTGTTACAATATAATTATGGTTACACCTGCCTTTTGTAACCATAGATACCAAAAGTGTAACCATATGGAGTCTATTGTTACATTTTCAGCTATGTTACCAAAGGTTCAAAATTTGTTACCATAAACCCCTATTGTAGCACGAGCAAATCCAACACCACGAAATTTTAAAAAAGTGTAACCATAGCCCAATTTTTTGCTTTAGGTAATATTTTTTGGCCAGTTTTACACTTTTTTTTGGGTGTTGCTAGAGGCCATATATGGGATAATGGTTTTTTTCTTCATCTCTTTCATCGGATACACTTATTTTAGCTTGGATTCATTATTCTCCATTAGTTTAAAGTTCAAGGTATTCCTTATTCTCTTGTTTTCATTAGTATATGTTTTACATGGCGTTCATCATTATTTTTATTGCTTTTACATCTACTATGAGTGAGTAGTTTTATTCTAGGGCGCAAAGGGAAGCCATGTTTGCACCATGAATATGCTTTAATTTGATTAGTAGTTTAATGGGTAAAAGGTAATTCTAGTTGATATGTTTTAATACTTAATCTGTGTAATTGGCCAATATCATAGATTATCTGTATGCATTAGGGGTAATAGATCGGAAAATTTTACTCACTAGAGGCACACATAGATAGCAGTATTGAAAGTGAGAGCGGGAGCATCACTGGATTTCTGAAAGTGTTAATGCTTGAGAAAAATTAAATTTTACTTTAATTACTTGACCCACTGGATTGCTATATTTTTATGATTAGCTTGGTGTAAACATGGTGACCTGCATCGCCCTAGACCTTTAGTTAATTGATTTAAAAACATATTTAATTTGCATAAGTAAGTTAGTTAAAAACCTTCAATATTCGTTCTTCTCTCGCGGAAATAAATAATAACAGTTAAATTGAAATTATTAAAATTTAGTCTACTTGTGGATACGACCCGCACTTGCCACTTTGTACTAGCAATAGACACTGTGCGCTTGCGGTTAGATATAATTTTACGCATGAACATTATCCACATCTAATTTAAAGTCTTACGAATAACTATCTAATTGTACTGATGGGGTACTTGATTTGGAAGAAAATTTAATCATTACATGATTGACGGGGTATTTCACAGAGATTTTAGTATTGATTGTAAGCAGTTAGTTTTATGAGAAGGATTCCCTGTGAGTCGGACGAAGTGTTTCACAAAAGCATGTATATTATTCATAGTATGAACAGCTTCAGATCAGATTGGAGAATTAACCAATTCAAGATCTTGTCTTGCTAGAATCTTCAAAACTTTAAAATGCCAGATGACTAGCTATATGCTCTGTATATTCTTACAAATGTCATCACTCTCTTGGATGATACACTAACAAGCATATCGGAATAATCTTTGTTTTAATAATAGTACTTCGATGAGATGACCTGACTCTAAAAACATCCTCTTCACATGTACACTTGTCAACTTTAATTATCCAACAAATTCTCTTCCCCATACCAACAATTTCACCACCAGAAAGTTCAACTTTTGCTGCTGTTGTAGTCAACAACACGCCATCTTTGGTGCTGTTGTAGTCAACAACACGCCATCTCCGATGGGAAAAAACTGAGTCTCAGAGTCACTCAATTGCCACGAATCTTTACAGAATGCATTGTAACTTAAAACCCTAGCATTAGTCTTACTCCTTCCAGCTGTTACTTGCACAGCTTTAAAAATCTCTCTACTGTTTTCAAGATTGCAGTGTATGACTACAAGATCCGTATTTCTGTATTGCTTAAGAACAAAATTTGAGGTTCCCTTACAACAAACTCAACTTGACTGGCATTGCAGCATGTATATCTATAGACAATTGAAGTTCTTCACCAGTTACAGTGGCAGATAACTCTTCCTCCAGTTTGATGAGATGCAACTGCTAGTCCAAGCGCTAGCGAGACTGCTGTGGTGGCACTGGCACAAGCAACCATCATCAGTTGTGCATTCTTTCCTTCAGATGGTGCTGAAATAAACTCAGCTACATTTGGTTCTTAACATTACATTCCTGTAAAAAGTAAAATATTATTTTTTTTATCAAAGATACCCAAGTAAAGGTTTTGAGCCTTCGGCAACATTATATATTGGGATCATGAAGGCTATTATTTAATAAATTACAGAATTGTTTATTTGTACATAACATTGTTATCCTGGTTGTCTGCTCCACAGTCTTCAATTTTCTTTAATTAGTCAATCCCGCCTATATTTTTCACTAAAATTTGAAACCCCCACCTTTGTAATGCAGTGATTTAAAACTTCCAACTTACAAAATATAGATTAGATGCTGATAATACACATATTCACAATTATTCATATAAAGCCTCTGTAATGTTCTTCATCTGTGATCTCGAGGGGAAAGTCTGTGAATGAGTTATACTTCTATCTTTTGGACATAACATTACATGCATACAAAACCAGTCCTAATAATAAGTTGGTTTTAAAGCAGTGCTTAGCCGTGTGTGTCATGAGTCATGACAAAAGCAGTCATTATGTGCTTCATCAATTCTATGTTGGAAATTATATATCTTTAAAGTAACTTATGTTTAGCAGTCACTATGAAATGACTTTAGGTTAAGATTAATGCTAAACATACCAAATTAAATACCAATGGCATATCATATCTGAAATATTATGAATGGTCCTGATATAGTTGAAGTGTTAAGAGCTATTAGATAATGAAGTGGCTATTAAAATGAATCAGAAAGATAATAGTGATTTGAGATCTCTAGCGTTAGTACTCACGAAGTCAGATAATTACTATAGTGAAGATGGTTCACTTCATGCCATAAGCTAAGGCCATCCCCTCATAAGCTACACGCATAATTAATTCTTTTTTTTTAACAACCGGCTAAACAGAATAGAAGAAAGGATCTGCATTTTGCCTCCTAATAGCCTTACAGAGATCTGAATTTTATCAAGTTGCTTTAAACGAATTGCTAAAAGATCAACATGTTTGCATGGGGACACCAGCGTGGGCAGCATATGGGAAGAGCTAGTGAATTAAGGACCTGTGGAGAAAGATTGTAATAGTATATCTATATTATTTCTTTCTTACAATTATAATAGATATTTTGTATTCTGTTTTAATTCATTGTCTAGCCTGGGCACTTAAAGGTCTTCTTACATGATCCGATTTATTTTTCCAGACCTTTGATTACTCCGGGCAATTCAAGGTCTGGACCATATAGGCTTGAACATTAATCTTGTCATATCCACATCTGTTTTGAAGTCCACAAATCCAAAAATCATCTAACTGTACTGATAGGGTACTTGCATAAATCGGGAAGAAAAGTTAATCATCACACGACTGATGGGGTACTTGACATAAGTTGCGAGGAAAAGTTAGCATCATCCTGCGATGCATGACCCAAACCCATAAATTGAAGTATTATCTGCCCATCCCCTGTCGCCATCAGATGTCATGCACAGCTTAGTCGTGTGACTCACGTGTGGACCGGTGACCCCTCCAAATTAAAGCTACTATACCAGCACCCTGCAGAAAACTCCATCCAATGAGTTGATCTAATTTTCTATCCATATATCCCAAATCCTACAGCCTGTTTAATTTTCCAAATTTACACGATATTACTGAAACAAATTTTCTATCTATTCATCCCAAATTCAACAATAACTGAAACAAATTCGACAATAACTCAAATAACAGAATTTCAAACTGTTCAGCGCCCAATAAATTAAGTTTCACATTTCTAACAATTTGATTAAGTTTCCCTTGTCATATCCTTCCCTTTCAAATAGACTTCTACTCTGCTGAGCAGATTGATGCCATTAACTAGAACAGTGTATGAAGAACTAAGTAATGCTCCACCTAATTATGTAAATCATTAACCTAAGAGGATCACAATTTACAATGTATTACGTTGCCATGGCTTCTTATTCAGAAAATCCAGGAAGAAGTGTCCATCATGTATTTCTAACATATGATGGTTCATATAATCATATGTGATCCGGGGAATAAAACTATTTTGCATCCAACACATGTTATAGCTGATATGCACACACTAGCCCTTCCATGTCTAAGAACTAAAAAAAGTTTCATCTAAACCATAGTATTCATAATCATTTACTAATATGTTATTATGGCTCCACAAACTTTTGCTCAAAGTGTAGCTTCCTTTTCTTTAATGCACCTTGTTAAGTTTTGAAATGAAGTATTGTAACTCAATCACAAATGCGATTTAAGGTGGCTTACTGAGTTACCAGGGTTTTATACGGTAGTAGTAGTTATCAATCGAAAGCAGTTAGTTTTAATGACTTAGGTTTATGACAATGTTCTTTTTGATCTGTAATTGCAATTGCACTCTTCGTAAATACAGCCTTAAGTGTTTTACATGACTTCATTGTTTGAACAGCTTCAGATCTGATTGGAGAAACCAATTCAAGATCTTGCTTGCTAGAGCCTAGAATCTTTAAAAATTTAAATTTTCAGAAGACTATCTGCTATTTACATTCATAAATATATGTCATCACTCTCTTAGCAACACGATTAAGCATGTCGGAATAATCTATGCCTTGATTATAGCGCAGCCATGAGATGACCTGACCCTGAACACATGCTCTTCACCTGTACACTTGTCAACTTTAACTATCCAGCGACTTCTCTTTCCCAAACCACCATTTTGGCTACCAGAAAAATCAACTTTTGCTGCAATTGTAGTCATTAACAGCCCATTTCCGATGGGCAAAAACTGAGTCTTGGAGCCACCACGTTGCCACGAATCCTTGCAAAATACATTGTAACCTAAAACAGTAGTATTAGTCAGCTTATTCCTTCCAGCTGATAATTGCACAGCTTTAAAAATCTCTTCACGGTTTTCAAGATTGCAGTCTATGACAACAAGATCCGCATTTTTGTATTCGCTTAATAATAAAATTTGAGGTTCCCCAACAACAAACTCAACTCGACTAGCGTTGCAGCCAAGTGTATCCATCGAAGTATAAAGTTCTTCTTCACCACGTACGATACAGATAACTCTTCCTCCAGTTTGATGAGCTGCAGCAACTAGTCCAAGCGTTGGTGAGCCAGCTGCAGTAGCACCAGCCACCACCATCATCTGTGCATTTTTTCCAGCAGATAGTGCTGAAATGAACTCTGCTACATTTGGTTCTTTATCATTATTTCCCTGCATTATGAAATTTATTAGAAATATCAATTAATTAAAGATTAACATGAGTAAAGGGTATAGACTCTGTGATTGCTAAAGAAATATACAGGAATTCAAGGGAGAACTTATGAAAAGCTTACCATTTGGATGGTTCTGAGATAAGCTTTGGTGGCATTTTCAGCAGACCAGCAAGCCATGTTAAATTATCTGTCTCGTGTGAAATTTGGTTAGTCGAGTTTTGGGCTTGAAGAGGAAGGCACCCTTAACTAAAGAATAAGAGTGAGTGTGTGACCTTCTGTCTATTGTCCTTGCCTATTTATAGCAAATCTGAAATGGTTTATGGTTGCCACTGTGCTGCAATAATGCAAAAATAAAAAGCTTATGGTAAATTTTCACAACTCACTTTTTACGGTAAACTTTCATAATGTCTAATGTACACTTGCTAGAAAGATATTTATCTTGTGTTTTAAAACCAAAATGGCACATAAAATAGTTTTGTAAACAAAATAGGGAAACACTACTGCATTTCTGAATTTACTATCTTAGAAGTCTAAAGAGTTTGATATTTCTAGATGCATCTTCTGTGTGTTACCAGTTGCAAAGAATGACATTGATAAGTTATAAATGTACAAGTATAAATTATATGCCTTGTAATCTCTCTGATCAGATAAGTAAATTCAAGTAATAATTATATTATTCCTTCTCCATTCTATATCAAACTTTCTATACAAGAGCTCTGTCGTAGCAACTCATTAAACATCTTGTTATTATCCCAGTCGCAAAATATCCCACTAAACTTGATGATTACTGTAACAAATTGTAGGGTTGTTTGTTTCTACACTAACATATCCTATTGTTTGTCTGACGTCCATGCAATGCAACTGATAATAAAACCGAGGTTGACGCGTCTGTAATGTTGTTTATATATGGGACATAGCAATATACTACTACATAATTTGTAGTCGTGCACTAATGGAAGGGTCTCCATTGTGCTGCCTCTCTATAGCATTACAGAGATCTGGATCTAATTTAAGCTGTTCCCTGGAGAGGAAAACTGCATTGTCTACTTCAGACATAATAAATTGTATTTTAGTTTGAGTGAATGTAGTCTAAAAGAAGGTAAAGAGATGTAACAAGGATATGTTGCTATAGTGCGGGAAGATGAATGTTACAAGTTGTGGGGTACTTATGCTTTAAACGAAATTGCAGTGGGATCGACATGTCTGCATGGAGGCACCAGCTCGGGCAGCATGGGCGAAGCTACTTAAAGGACCACCGGGCACTATAACCCTGATCATCAACTCAAAGAAATTGTGAATTTAAACATCAAACCCCATTGCAAACAATTGAGCGCAACTTCCAAAGTGGAAACAATAACAAACCGAAGGGCGAAGTAGAATATCTATTTGAGCTTAAAGGAAACAAAATCAAAACTATAGTATAGTTTTTTATCAGTCATCAGTTCTTAAATGGAACTGTTGTTTAATAAGTCAAAAACAACAGTTCTAAACAAACGTAAAAGATTAGAACATTTCTCTACACCGACGAACACATTGGTTCTGAAACTCAGACAACAGTTACATCAGTTTATGACTGATGTCTATTGATATTTTTGTAGTAGTGATAGTGGTGCACTATTATTCTCCTAATTTATTCATTTTGTTGCTTAACTTTCTGGTTTATGAAATATGATTGATCTTTAGATCGCTCCAAAGTTCATGAAAAATGATACACATACAGTGCACCATATTTCAAACTTTGACTCATTGGCTATCTCTATATAAATTTGGACAAGTCGATGGTTTGTAGTTTCAGTGTGGCCCTCCATTTCCGGTGGTTGATTCGACTTCAGTGCATGTAATATGCACATCAGCACATGTACATTCAGATTCCGCATTTTATCAAAACTAAAGCTAATTTATACTTTACCACAATGTGTTTGCACTTAAATAAAATTTTAAAACTAAACATGACATTTTCAACCAACTCCCAATGTATAACAGTTGTATAATAAATCAAGTTTTTAGATAACCAAAATTTCTTTGCATGACGCCTAGTAGGCTCATCATGTTTAATAAAGATATGTGCTTGATTCAGTTGCTATATAATTTTAGAGAGTTATTAGAGTGTTAATAGTGTACTAAATTGATAGGTCTATGGACTATATATCTATACTCATTTTGATATGGATTTAAAAGTTGTAAGTTCATTTGCTGTACAATTTTATAAACTCGATGTCCGCTTGAATGTTGTTTGTGTTTGTGTGGATCCATTGAACAATTTATTTATAACTTAAAATTATGTTTGTAAAAGTTAGAGTAGATAACCCTTTCGGTGTTTGCAACAAATGCTGTTATGTTTCTGTGGTCTGTATAGGTGTTTGCAGAGGAAATTAGATGAGGTATATTTAGCAGAAAAAAAAAGTTAGATGGAGTAGTCCTAACATGGCGGGTAGGTCCTGAGATATTTGAGGTCCCAAACGAAATAAAAATTTAAGTAAAAATACATGAAAAAACGTTATAGAAAATATTGCTAATACAAAATTTTCAGTAAATATATACGCTTTATTACTTCTGAAAGATTATTCTTCTATTTATTTTGCTATCAAAATCATGTATAAGTCTTTCATAATTAAGATTTGAATGAGTATCCTTCTCAATGAATATCACATATAATCCATTTAATCTATTATGTGACATACTCGAATAGAAGAAATAAGACTTCAACTTTAATTACAAAGAACTTTTTTCCGCAAAAGCCACTCTAACTAGTATAATTAACAGAATTCTATAAGCAATTGTGGTATTCGTATAGCATTTTTCAATCATTTTCAAATAATTTAACATCTTGATAGCCGTATTAACTTTAATCGGTAAGCTCCCTCAAAATTTTTATTCAAGAAATAAAATCTCTCTTGTCAATATCAGAGACATCACCGTGCTTCAGAAAATTTTCAAGGTTAATGCATGAAGCTTTTAAACTATCCTCACTTGTAGACTTCAACTTTTTTACACTACATAAAAAATCAAAAATATGCTCATATAATTTAAATAGGTCAAATCTGAAACAAAATGATTTATCAACATGATCGAGTAAGTGCATAAAGTAGTTAACTCTAAGATTTTGTTCACCCGACAATGTCACATCTTCTTCATTACATTCATCGTATTGTCTTTTCCTTTTTTTGGCACGTGAAGCAGTGGGATTAGGCTCAATCCTTAAATCAGGTGCAATTTTTTTAACTTGTTCCATAGCCATCTCAAATTCATTCTCCCTAGCCTTTTGAAAATAAGAAATCATCCCTTCAAGTTGACCAATTGCAACATCTTAATAGAGAATAGTATATCATGTCTAACAATAAAACCGAGCACAAATTCAAAATTTAGAATTCCCTTCTACCCTAACAACGCCACAGCATCACTCCGTGATTTGGTATCATCTCTTGTATTTGCTAACTTAAGTAGTACATCTCTTATATTTGGGATTTGATATCTTATTGGAGAAACACCCTCAAGATGACTTTCCTAGAGAGTCTACGATAATGGCTTTATAGTGAGGCCACGAGGTCTAATTGATTCTGCCAAAACACTCCATCTCTTTGTAGATGAAGAAAATAACCAATAAACACATTACATAATTTCAAAAAATGAGATTTCCAAATTACATGAGTTAGCCATAGCACAAAGTGTGAGATTAAGACTATGACATCCACATGGTGTGTAAAAAGCTCAAAGATTCTTATGTCGAGTTATCTGTTTTGCACACCTTTGTTTTTACCTTTCATATTTGCTCCATTGTCATAATATTTCCCCTTATAATATCAATATGAAGATCAAGCTTATCTAAAATAACTGTTAGTGACTCAAAAAGCCCTTCTCCAGATGTATCATCAACCTTTGTAATGTCAAAGCTGAAGAATTGTTTCTAGAATTTACAAAAGATTTGTTAGGAATATGTTATAGGCTTGATGATAAATTCACCAAAACACCTAAATAGATTTAATTTAGTGTTTTTTAGCTCTCGATGGATGATCACTCTAACATCTGTTGAGAGAGTAGCTTATGTATTAATAAGTTTTGTAACACATTCCGGTATTCTACAATACCTTAAAGATCTAGAAGTTGTAGGATATTGAAAGTCATGTTGACTACTAGATTGATATGCAAAATATGTTGGCTAATCGTAAATATTAGATGCATCATAATTTTGCATAAGTGAAATGGAGTTAACTGTTATGGAAGACTTTCAACGGATGATTTTACAAGGTTTCGACGGATGATCCAAGTCACATTCAACGGATGATCTAATGAAGTTTCGACGGATGATTCAACACACATTCAACGGATGATCCAATGAAGTTTCAACGGATATTCAAATTCAAATTGCAGTTGATAGTGACTTGACAATCACATGCGTTGATTGTATGCAAATGGAATTTGGCAGCCTATGTACAGGTTTTAGAGAACAAAGAAGCATTTCCATTTCCATGCTAACTTGAAGATATTCAAAGATGCTGGACGGAGAAATGAAGAAGCATATAATTAGACCAAGACATTTTTAGCTTATTAGTTTGTCTTTTTACAATGTAACTTGGTGATATATAAACCAAGAGTAGCAAGTAGAAAAAAGAAGAAGTAAGTAAGCAATCAACAAGAGAAATAGATAAGCTGTATCTGTGAAGAATTTCTCTGTTCTTTTATAATTCTACTTGTAAGCAGCTGTATACAATATTTGTATCACAGAGTTCTCGATCTTATATATATCTCTGGTGGAAAAGTTTAATCCACCAGAAAGTTTTTAAATACTTGTGTTTAATTACTTTGTATTTGATTACCTCAATATTTTCATTCAGCACTTTACCTTAATCAAACACAGTTATATATTTGAGATAGAATTTCTTGAAATCGAAAAGAAACCAGAATTACATTGACCCCCCCTTCTGTAATTTTTTGTTAGATTGTTTGGGAATAACAAGATTCGTTATTTGTTATCCAAATAACGAATAACAAGCGTCATTTGCGCCTTATGACTAATGTTTAGAGTCAATAATCAAAGACTTCAATTCATTAACTAACATTTGAATTAATTCATTCTCAATTTTGTGACTGAGATGATGGGAATGAATTTTCTTGCTATGGATACGCCAAATATGCTCTTTTATAACTACATCAAACTCACCTAACATCTCAATTATAACAAAAAAAATCATTATTTGCATATCCAATATTTTTGTTATCTTATAAAAAGTTAAATTATTTTTTGTAAGAGTTTTAACCACGTCAAATATGTTAGATATTGAATGCAACACCGAGCGGGGGGCGGTGAATGTGTTTCTTAGATTTTTAGTCTTTTTAAATTTGTTTGCATGTTAGTTGAAAAAACAGTTTAGGTTTTGCAGAGATATTGTGTTTACAGAAATAAATCAACAAGCATAGTATTCTAAAACTCACTTAATTTTTGTTAATTAAGTTTTTCTTGTTATAAATTTTGTGTTCTTAAAAATATAAGAACTCGGCTTCTATCTTGAGAGAATACAAGAAAATTTGATCTGTTTTTGTTACTCGTGAACTAATGACCAGTGCATGCTTTATAGACTAGCAACACGAGTTTACAAGACTTGCACTAAAATGTATTAAACTACTTTCTAAAGGAACCTTTTTCTATTTCCATTTTTAGCTTAACAAATCTGTGCAGAATCTTGCAGGTATGTGACCATCCCTTGTCCAGTTAATCTTGGCCCTTGATCTTGTATTCTTCTAGCTACTTTGTAGACTTTTCAATCTAGTTGATAGATCATTTGTTGACTGTTAATCTTGAACCTTTAACTTGTCTGTATTCTGTATTTGAGAGGCATGTCGAGATCTCCAGTTTGTTCGATAGAGAAGTGACATCTCTATAAGTATAATGACTTATCGAGATCTCTGAGTTCTCTATAAGTATACTTGAATTGTCGAGGTCTCTAGATCCTTGCATGTGAAATGACTTGTCGATATGTCTGAGATCTCTATATGTAGAAATGACTTGTCGATATCTCTGAGATCTCTATATACTTTTTGAGTTATCGATATCTCTGAGATCTCTATATGAGAAATTGACTTGTCGATATATCCAATTCTTCACATATTCATTTGACTTGTCGATATCTCTGAGTTCTCTATATGCAGAAATGACTTGTCGATATCTCCAGTTCTCTACATCTTCATTTGACTTGTTGATATCTCTGAGTTCTCTACATACAGAAATGACTTATCGATATCTCCAGTTCTTTACATCTTCATTTGATTTATCGATATCTTTGAGCCATGATCATGGCTTGATCTTCTTCCAGAGTTAATTCCTTAGCTTGAATATGTTCATAAAAAAAATCCTTCAGTCTAATCTAATAACCTTTTTACAGACTCAAGAAATACAATACAAAATACAAAATTGATTATCAAATAACTAAATCTTAGGGTTGTCAATGTGACTTAGTCTTGTTATTATACATGCATGTCTTGCACAACAATCTCCCTCAAATTGTGAAAAGATTGATTATCACAAATTCATGCCTGATAACAAGACTAACCCCAAGCTAAAATTAAATACATAAAAATTGACAGATTGACAAATACAAACTTTTATATAGTTGATGATTACATAATTCAACAATTACAACTATCAAGAAAATTTTTCATAGTCTGGTTCTTTCCTAATGAGGTCCTTGTGATTTACTAGTACTTGAAGTTCTTCAATTATTTTTGTCCCTCTTAGAGCTTCCACCAGCTTGAGCCATTCATCCAATGAGTAATTATTGAGGGAACCAATCCTGAATCTTAAAATCTGTCAACTTGAATGTTTAGAAAATGACCATCTTTAGAGATTCTACTCATCTCCCTTGACTTGAGTTCATTTGATCTCTGCTCAAACATCTCTACCTCCCTAGCATATTGCCTTTTCCTTTCCTCCTTCTCAGCCCTTATTCTTGCATGTCTTTCATTTCTTTCTCTCAGCCCCTCAGACTTCACAGCCTTCCACATCCTTTTGCTTTTATCCTTGTCTTTCATCAAGCTAATCACCCGCTTCAATTCTGTGCTTGAAAATGTTTCCATTACCTCCATGCTAAGCAAAATGAAGGAGCCATCCAAATAGTAGATTCTGACTTCCGCAAAAGAGACAACCTAAACTCTGACAATTTTTTCAGATAATTGTTGGAAATAGTCATCATCTGTTATGCTCAAGTTTAGAGGCAGGAAATCATCTTGATTGAAGTAATTCCAGATGACACTAGCATCAGCTTGCATTTTCTTTGGTTTTCTCCCAACAGTTTTGAAGTGAGTTTTGGTTGGAGGTTTGAATGAAGGTAGGTTTGTGATTTTCTTTAGTGTGACTTGGCTGGATCTGATTGGTATATTGAGTAAAGTATTGGTAGTTTGTTTGTACAAGAATTTAGATTTTTGAGGTAGGGTTGGTTGAGATTGTGTTTGTCTTGGTTTGGAGGTTTGAGTTTGTGAGATTTGAATCTATTGGACATTTTTATTGGTACCTTCTTCTCCTCCCTTTTTCTTCCTCTTGCTTTCATCTCCCTTCTTTCTATCATATTTCTTCTTCTCATCCACCTTACTGCCTGTTGCCTTAGAAGATTGACTTCAATTTGAGCCAGAAGATTTTTGTTCATTCTTCTTCTGCTCATCATCATCCAAATCATCTTTGGTATTGAATTGTGTATTTTGAAACTTGGTTTCAGCATTCTGTAAATATCTTCCCAAAATCCTTATTACTTCCTAATCTTCAGATGTCTTCTTCTTCTTAGTCTTTAGATCTGTTTCCAATCTCATGATCAATCTGAGATTACCCCTAACATAGTGTTTGGGGATTGTAAAGTGGTTGCATTTTCTGGTTTGAGAACAGATGTAGGCCACCCCATTTCTTGGATAAAGATAGGCTTCAGGAAAAGCAGCTATCTGAGCATTTTTGAGTTCTACAAGCAATTGAGAATCCTAAGGAATAACTGGATTCACCCTATCAATGATGACGTCTAGGTCATATGCTCTGTTGGATTGAAGATTTGAGAGAGACACCTATCTAAACCACAGTCATTGATATTGGCAACTATTCTTTTGTCTATGAAGTTCCCATTCTTTACCAGCACTATTCTCAAAATGTTAATATTGTTACCCAAAGCTCTTTTGTAGGTGATGCAGTTATTATGAAGAGAGACTCTCAGCACAGTGAGTAGCTCATTGAACTCTTTGTCTTAACAAGGTCCTTCTACAGCTTTTTGGAGTCTGTCTTTACTAACATCTTGAGTAATTTTAATTTGAGTGGAGCTTTGGCCAGAGTGTGATGTTGATTTTTGCAGTCCAGCTTCTTTTGATTTTTATAGTCTAGCTTTTATCTCCCCCTTAGTCTTAGTAGCAGGAATGAGTATTCTGGCCTAACTGCTTTTGGCATGGCAGGAAGAGGAATGTTCAAGGCCCCATAATAGCTCCCAGAGATACAGAATTTTGCATCTGGATATGTTTATGGGAGTCTACCAGTTACTTGATATCATTCTGTTGACTCTGCACCAAAGCTGCCAGTTGGGAAACTTGAGTTATCAAAGAAGCATTTAAAGTTTGCAGGGATGAGATTTGAGCTTGCAAGTTTTGGATTTGTAGGGGTGTTGATGTAGACAAGGATTGTTGTAGGCTTGATGCTGCCAAAGAACCAACATAATTCTGAATAACATTCTTCACCATTATGTTGAGTGATTTGCTTCTGGATAACTTCATGGAGATCTATGAAAGATTTATTGAGCTTGGACATATTTTCTTCTACAAGAGTGAGATAGAGGACTTGAAGTCTATCTGTGAATCTATTGAACTTGGTCTTGATGTCTTGAAATGTTGGCATCAGCTTATCAATCCTGTCATTTATCAATTTCTTCACTTCAGTTTGATGCTTGACCAGAGTTCTTTCCATGGCTCTTTCAATATGGTGAAAGGCCTTCAATTGAGCTTTGTACACCTCTGTCATGAAATCATACACTTCCTGAGGAGTGAGAACCTTAGCATTACTACTCAAAATTGTGTTATATTCTTCCCTGAATTTTGCTAAGGCCTCTTTCATGGTTGTTGTGAAATCCTTTAAGAGTCATGCAACCACATTACCATCTGCTTCATCTGCAATTTTCTCCTGCTATTTTTTAACATCCTCCTTGTAAGATTGTAGAATAGATTGATAGTCTTGGTTTGACATATCTGTGGTAAGGAGTTGTTGGGTAATATTGGTTAGGCCTGCAATCTACTCAACCAAAAGATCATTTACAGTTGTTGGTTGGGCTTGAGCATCTTGCATCCATTGAGATAGTAGGTGAGAAGGTTGTGGTGTAGTGTTTGAGGTTGATGGGATGTCTGTTTGGTTTGAGGTGGAGGTTATTGACGAAGTAGGTAACCCTGTGACTGGAGTCACAGTTGAACTCAAAGTGGGAACTATAGTTGTGGCAGTGTGTTGTTCATCAATTAGGGGAACCTCCATTTAAATTGGAGGGGATTTGACCAGGTTGCTGTCATGTACAATGGCCTCAAACCCTTGTTCTTCTTACAAAGAACTGGAACTTGAATGTGCTATACTTGCCTCACCAATAGTTGAATTATTGGCAATTTTACTCCTAGATTCTATTGACAATGCAATTTCAATCCCTACCTGAGGAACCTCCAATTGAATTAGAGAGGATTTAGATATCTCCCCCTCAGGAGTACTACCCTCAAACCTTTCAATCTGTGAAGATTGTCTAGCACATGAAGGTGCTTGAGAAACATCCACAAGATCTTTAGTTAGAAATGATGAAACCCCTGTAGTTTTGATGGTATCATCAAGGTCTACCCCATCTAGTAGTCTCTCACCATCTAAATGTGGTTCCTGGGTGGTGATCATAGTTTCTTGAACTGTGTCAGTTATGTTGGCAACACTTGAGAAGTAGATTCAAGTGTTTCATTGTATAAAGAAGGAATTTGAGATATAAAATTAGTGATATTAGCATTGAGTGTTGGCAGCTCCCCTTAAATAGATGAGGGATCTTGAATTTATGTGCTCTCAATGTGTGTTCCATCCTTATTTCTTCTTTCATCAACTTGAGACAGCTCAAGTTGTGGTGCAGACTCTTTACAAATTACACTAGGGAGAGTGCTTTGTTCAATAGAAACACCCTATTGAGAGGATGCCTCTAGAGTCTGTTTAATTCCCTCTTTTACAACTGTATCCTTTTGGGAGGATACAGAGGTAGCTCCATGAGTGGTCAGCTCAGTTTTCTTAGTCTTGTTTGGTTTTCTGACCAAGTTAGACTCAATTTTTGTTTTGTTCCTCACCACTCTCAATAATTACAGTTAAAGGGGCATTCTTTCTCTTCTTTTTGCTCACTCCATCCTATTGAGAGGATGAAGTGGTTGGTTTTCTAGCTTCTAGAGGTAATGAAGGAAGGTTCTCGGTTGTGGAAGGCCCCTGTTGGTGTTCCCGTGTTTGTACTTCCACGGGAACATGAGCCATAACTATACTAGATGTGACATTAGACTTCATGTCTGGCATAGGATAAGGGTAAGTCCTGAATCTTTCTAACATAAAGTTAGTGATTCTTAGACTTACAGGTACCCTTATTCTTTGTAATTAGTGAACCAAATAATATTTTAGACACTTGTTTATAATTGCCTATTTTGGTTCTATCAATACCATTAATTAAATTTATGTCTGGAACTTTATGATTTAAAATTGATATAATAAACCTAGGAAAGAAAATTTCCTTATCTCTTGTGGCCAAAGGCAATGTGAGCCTTGTGCTGAGTTCTTCCAGGATCAATAGCCCCATATTAATGTGCCTGTTATGAGCCATGGAGAACACCAGTTTTTGAACCACACTGGATATGCTGTCATACCCAGTCTTCCTGCAGGTGAAGGCTCTCACTATGGAATCAAACAGGAATGACCATTCCCTCCTTAGATGCTTTTTGTTCAAGCTAGCAATGTTTATCCTTTCACTGTAATGTATGAAGTCCATAAATTCAGTTAGCTCCTGTTGAGTTGGTACCTCCACCATGCTATCAGTAGGAATTCCCAGGGACTTGTTGACATCATCCTCATTAAACTCCACTTGTTGGCCTTGGATTGAGCAGTTTACCACCATAGATACAGCCTGAGACTCATGCACAACTGTCCCAACCACAGCTGAATTCCAGAATTCATTGAGAATATCCATGTACAGAACATGATTAGCAGTCAAGGCACCTGCATAGTATATCTCTGAAAAAACTTGACAAAGCTCTTGAAACTCTCAGGAGCTTGGTTAGCATTTGTGAAAGCTAGGTATTTGGTAACATCCTAGGAATAACAGCTCTAATCGTGTTTGATGCTATTGTAAGTGTTTGAATTTGAGTGGGTAAGAGATTTGAAAAAGAGAGAGCTCGAAATGAGAGAGAATGGTTGATGTTTACAAAAACTAGGTCAATTGAGATCTCGAAAGCGAAAAGAGGGGTTATGTCGAGATGTCTGGGTATTTATAGAAAAAGGTAAGTGACTTGTTAAGAAGTAGAAATAAACATTTGAGATTTGCTTATCGAGAAGTCACGTGAGAAAATCATTTTCTTGACTCTTGTCGAGAACTAGATAGCGACTTGTCGAGATATGAAATAAATACCCAGTTTGTCCTGAATGGACAGAATTTTTCCAATTTTTATTTGAATAAATCAAAATAAAATTAGAATGATTTTATATCAAAAGTATTTTACTAAAATAATTTATTAATTTAAATTATTTCAGTTCTAAGTTGTCAAGAAGTCTAGAATGTTTACTTGTAGAGAACTCTATGAATTAATCATATGTCGAGATCTCTACAAGACTTATCGAGAAGTCATAATAAGGCTTGTCGAGAAGTCAAGAAAAAGACTTATCGAGAACTCTATCGAGAAGTCTCAAAATGACTTGTCGAGAAATTAGTTAAACTTATCGAGAACTCAATTCTCTATATACTTTTGTTCTTTTTGATTATGTCTTATATTAATTTTACATATTGAACATGTAAATTAACACTCAGACAGTTTTTCTTAGAATTTGAAAAATTCCAAGTTGAATTTAGAATTTTGAAAATTAAATATACAGAGAGTTCTGAAATATTTATAAATCATATTCCAGGTAATTTCCAATTAAATTAAATTAATTTAATTTAATAGAAATTAATCTGCTGCAATATATTAGCTGAGTTCTTGACTTTTGGATAAGGAATTTAACATTCCAATTTCACCAACAAGTCTAGTGAAAGTTGCTTCATCCAAAGGTTTAGTGAAAATGTCAGCTAATTGTTTTTCTGTTGGAACAAAAATGAGCTCAATAGTTTGCAACATGTTCTCTAATAAAATGGTACCTTACATCAATGTGCTTAGTTCTAGAATGATTAACAAGATTAGTAAAAATAGATATAGCACTAGTATTGTTACACATTATTGGAATTTTGTGAAACACTAGGCCATCGTCCATTTATTGATGTCTAATCCAAAGCACTTGAGCACGGCAACTTCCACCAGCTATGTACTCAGCTTCAGCTGTGAAAGTTAACATATATTGTCATTTCTTATTGTACCAAGATACAAGTCTTTGACCAAGAAATTGACAGCTTCCACTAGTACTCTTTCTGTTAACCCTACATCCATCAAAATATGCATCTGTGTATCCAACAGCTTCAAATCCAGTTCCCTTGGGATACCACAATTCCAAGTTTGGTGTTCCCTTTAGGTACCTGAAAATTCTCTTCACAACCATCAAGTGTGATTCCTTTGAATTGGCTTTAAATCTTGCACACAGACATGTTGCAAACATGATGTCTGGTCTACTAGCAGTTAAGTACAACAACGATCCAATCGTTCCTCTATAACCTGAAATATCTACACTTTTCCCTTTCTTATCTTCATCCAACTTTGTAGCTATAGACATAGGTGTTGATGCAGGTGAACAATCATCCATTACAATTTTTTTAATAAATCTTTAACATACTTTGGTTTGGCTGCTAAAGATTCCATCACTTCTTTGAATGACTTGAAGTCCAAGAAAGTAACTAAAGTCTCCCATCATGCTCATCTCATATTCACTCTGCATGAATTTTGAGAATCTTTGGCATAATATTTCATTTATATAACCAAAAATGATATCATCCACATAGATTTGAACTAGGATCATATCATCACCATGCTGCTTGTAGCGTAGAGTCTCGTCAATTGCTCATCTTGTGAATCCATGTTTAAGTAAAATTTCTGATAATGTGTCATACTAAGCTCTAGGTGCCTGCTTTAATCCATAGAGAGCCTTGAGTAGTTGGTAAACAAAATATGGAAATTATGGATCTTCAAAGCCAGGTGGTTGTTGCACATAAACCTCTTCTTCTAACTCACCATTAAGGAATGCACTCTTTACATCCATTTGATACACTTTAAAATTTGAGTTTGCAGCAAATGCAAGAAAGATCCTTATTACTTCAAGTCTTGCAACTAGAGAAAAATTTTCATCATAATCAATTCCTTCTTCTTATGAGTAGCCTTTTGCAATCAACCTTGCTTTGTTTCTTGTAACAATTGCATTTTCATCCATTTTATTCATGTACACCCATTTTGTTCCAATTATGATTTTGTTCTTTAGTGCAGGAACCAACTTCTAAACTTTGTTTCTTTCAAATTGATTTAGCTCTTCTTGTATGGCAGATAATCAATCAGGATGGAGTAGAGCTTCCTTACTTTTCTTAGGCTCAATTTGTGAAAGAAAGCATACATGTAGACATTCATTTGCAGTTGCACTTGTAGTCCTCACACCAGCATTTGGATACCAATAATTGCATCTCTTATGTGACTCCTATTCGAATTTCTGGTATGATTTTGTTGACTTAATTTTTCTACATTTTCTTCACCATTGGCATGACTCGGAGAATTTTCTTCTATTTCTCCCCCTGAGTTTGTGCTACCAAATTCAGGTGTATGAGATGAGTTTTCATTCTCATGATTCACTTGCTCAGTTGACTCTTCATTCATTCTGTTGCCTGTGTTGATCTTAGCTTTATCTTCAGAATCACTATCTATGTTTAGATTTTCAAACCTAAGGGCTTCAGCTTCATTCTCATCAAGACATTCTAAGCCTGGACACTTGTCATCATCAAAAAGTCACAGATGTGCTTTCCATAATTTTTTTTTGTTCAAGCACATAAACTCTGTAGGCGGTTCTTTCCAATGAATATCCTAGAAAAATTGTTTCAAAAATTTTAGAGTCAAATTTTCCTACATATTCAGAGTTATCTTTTAGAATAAAACACTTGCTTCCAAACACATGTAGATGCTTCACAATAGGCTTTCTTTTTGAAAAGATTGAGTAGGGTGACTTGCTAAGATTTTTGTTGATGAGATATATGTTTTGATTGTAGCATGCAATATTGACAGCTTCTTCCCAAAAACTTGTTGGCAAATTGACGTCCTGCGGCATTGTTCTAGCGGTCTCAACTAGAATTCTGTTCTTCCTTTCAACTATCCCATTTTGCTAAGGTTTCCATGCAGCTAAGAACTCTTGAACGAAACCCCAGTCTTTGTAAAATTCATTTAGAATTGCATTCCTGAATTCTCTGCCATTGTCAATCCTCAATCTTTTCACACAATTTTGATCTTCAGTCTGCTTCCCAATCTTCTTGATGTGTTCAATAATGATGTGTGGAGTTTCATCCTTTGAATGCATAAACTCTACCCATGTATACCTTGAGTAGTCATCAACCATCATAAGTGCATATTTCTTTCTTGAAATAGATAAGACATTCACTGGTCCAAACAGATCCATGTGAATAAGTTGCAGTGGGTCACTTATTGAATTCACAATTTTGCTTTTGTGACTGGACCTTTTCATTTTGCCTTTTTGACAAGCCTCACAAACTTCATCTTGAGCAAATTACAGATTTGGCATGTCTCTCACTAATTACTTTTTTACCACGTATTAATTACTTTGTAATTCATGTGAGAGAGTTTTTTGTGCCACAACTTGTTTTGCTCAATAGATGCCTTGGTGTAGAAGCAACATATACCATCCTTATTTGCTGAGTATAAATCTGCAATAAATAAGCTTCCTTTTCTTGCTCCATTCAAAGCAACTTTACCAGTCTTTTTGCTGATAATTGAGCAGTCTCCTTTGTCAAATGAAACCTTGAATCCTTTATCTGTGAATTGACTGACACTTAGGAGATTTACTTCAAGACTAGCTACCAGTGCTACATCTTCAATGACAATATTCCCAGAAATTAACTTGCCATATCCCATTGTGAATCCTTTGTTGTTGTCTCTAAAAGTCACCAATGGGTCAGCCTTCTCCTCAAATTGTGATAGCAGGGCCTTATCACTTGTCATATATCTGGAGCATCCAATATCAATGATCCATATGACCCTCTTCATTTTTCCCTGCACACAATGAGGATTAGGTGTGTTTAGCTACCCAAGCAGTGTCAGTATATTTTTCTTTTTAATAGAAGTCGTAGAAATAGAATTTGATGACTCAGAAATAACAGTGTTCAATGATTGATTTGCATTTTCCTTTTTAGCTGTAGATCCAATTTTATTTTCTTTGAGATCTACTCTCAGTTTATGATAATTTTCATCATTTTCATAATACAAGGAATCCAGTCAAATTTGTCACAGAAGGACTAGGGATCTTCAGCCTTTGCTTTATTGTATTTGCATGCTCCAACTTTTGGCTCACTAACAGCCTTTTTATAAAGGTGAGTTAGGTGATTAGTTGAGCCACACTTTTGACATTGCTTCATAGGAGCTTCTGCAACAAATACAAAGTTATTGCTCTTGTTCACTCCAATTTTCCAAGTCCCGTTCTTCTTCTTCTTCTTTCCTGCATTCTCAGTCTTGATTTCCTTAATCAGAGTCTTAGAAACTTGATTGACCATGGGTTTCCTTTTAATTTCAGCAATATGAGTGGTTTCTTCATTTTTCTTTTTATTATCTTCATCTGCAAGTTCTTGCTTGATGACCAACTCAACTTCACTGAAATTGACTTTACGCGCCTTGAACAAAGGTGCATCAACTTTTCTCAGCATAACTGGGACATCGTGATCTGCAATTAATTTACCTTTGTCACCTTCATTTTTCTTATTGTTTTCAAGGCATCATAGTCCAAACCAATAGCTATATTAGCACATGGTTTATTTTTCTCATGGTACTGTCCAACCAACTGAGATACATTTCTGAAAGACTTCAGTTTCACCTCATTTTTCTCCAAAATTTTCCCTCAACATAGCTTCTATTTCACTTGCACACTTGAGATTGTTTTTCAAATATTCATTTTCTTGCTTGACATTTTCAGGCTTAACAAGCTGCAGCTCCAATTTTTGCTTTTCAATCCCAAGCTTCTAATTTGTCTTTGACAGTCTACTAACTTCCTCAGTAGTTGCCACCATGCTTATGTGGATATAAAACAACTTTACACTCATCTTTTCAACAGTTTCTTTATATTGGTTTGTATTTAAATCAATGGTAGTTAGAGTTGGTACCTCTGATTTTGATGAGGATGATTCTCCTTGCTCAAGAGCCATAAGTGCATAATTTCCAAATTCTTCAATCTCATCATCTTCATCAGTATCATCCCAACTCTTTCCTTCAGCTATATAATCCTTTCCCTATTGTTTCTTCATGAGAGGCTCATACTTTGCTTCCAATTCTAGATAGGCTTTATCCTTCTTCACTTTCTTTGGCTTCCTGCACTCAGTAGCAAAGTGGCCCAACTCATCACTGTTAAAGCCCCTTATCTTTGATCTGTCAACAGATCCAGTTTTGTAGCCACTTTTGTTAGCTGAGTTATACTCAGTTTTTGGTATCCAGGTTTTGCTATTTGAGGATCATCCCTTGTTCTTGAAATACCTTAGCTTTTTAACCCTGATATTAGAGAATTTTCTAGCCAGGTAAGCCATTGATTGATCCATCTCATCTAGCTCATCAAGGGTGTATAATTCATCTTCTAGCTCTAAAACAACTTGTATCTGAGGTCCCTTGTTCTTTGCTCAACAACATGAATGACTGGAGCCTGAGCATGTTCATCTTCACTTGCTTCATTGTCATTGACAACTAAGACACTAGATCCATCAACCACAGGTCCTTGGTTTGCTTTTAATGACTTCCTTTGTAATATCTCAAGTTCATATGTTTTCTAGATCCCATACAAAACTTCTAGTGGCATTCTGCTCAAGTCTCTTCCTTCTGCTAATAGCTGATATTTTCAGTTCCAGGTGGTCAGGAAGAGCTAGCAAAAACTTTAGGTTAACCTCCTCAGCTTCATAATATTTATCATGAAATTGCAAGTCATTCATCAGTTTGTTGAACCTTTAAAAAACTTCAGTAATTCCTTCTTTAGGCTTGGCCATGAAACCCTCATACTGAGACACCGGTATTCTCCTTTGATTTGATCTTACTTCCTCTGTACCCTTCACACAAAATCTCAATCTTCTCCCAAATCTGTTTGGCAGTGTCACAGTTGACAATATTATTGTACATAACATTGTCAAGTGACTCTATTAGTTGCAGGCCACTATCCAGAGAGACTTTTCCCTTTTTAGGTTCAGTGTATTTTGAGGGGTCTTCAGGGAAAAATTGAGCTAGAATGATTTTGATATCCCGTAGTTTTCATAATTATTATTATTATTCTTTGAATATGTTTATGTGATTTTTTGATATGGAAGGAATAAAATGGTGGATATTTTATTCCTATTTAATAAGTCTTGTTTTTAAACAGTTAATGTGCTAATTGATAGTTTGTGTCAATTTCTGTTGGTTATTCATTTTACAATTTAAAAAATTTATCTGAAAGCCGTTTGTTTTATCGATATCAGTAAAACTGAGTGTGTTTTCCAGTTTTGGGGATTGAGTAGGTATCTTACACGCCTCAATATTTTATCTATGTTAGAAATATTATTTGGTATTTTAACCGTGTTCACCAGGGCATAGGGTGAGGTTTAAAAATATTAAAAATAATATTCTACGCCTATTTTGGTACATGTTAAATGAATTATTATGTGTTTAATATTATCTAAAGATGTATCCTGCCATAATTTAACATGCGGTAGATTTGTGTGGGGTCCTGTAAAGACCTGAGCATTTTTCTAACACTTGTTACGTGTTTAAAATACATTTATATGAAATTATACACAATCTGAACGCGTGTCCAAGATCGTTTTTATCGAGGTACTTATTTTATCTCGTTTGGTGTGCATTTGCATTCGTTATATGTATTTTCGGGGTTTCTTGTTAATTTAGGAAATGTCTCGGTTTTTCAAAAATCAATAGACCGGAACCCTACCGAGACGTCAAGGCCACAAAATTCAGATTTTTATTTTATAAAATGTTAGATATATTTGATAATGTCATGGCTAATATGTTTTATGTTTAGCTTTCAGATCTTGTGTGAACAGGATAGATCAGTACTTATACTGGAAGTCAGGACTTAAGGATATCAGTACTTGTATTATCAGGAGATAATCATCAGAAGATAGATATCAGAACTTAAGTGCTGAAGGACAATCAGATAAGGACAGTAGCTGATTAAAGGAAAGAAGATCGAGATAAACATAAGAAGAGATATGCATGAAGAAGGAATTCCGTGAAGAATGGAATACTTGGAATAGAAGATATCTGATTGATATATTTTAGGAAGCAGAATTATATTCCATATCAATTAGCGATTATCTTGTAACTGTGTAGTTTATAAACACAGGCATAGGGTTTACACTATAAGTGTTATCATTATCGAAGTTATTATTCTATATAACCCTAGCAGCTCTCGTGATATTTGTTCATCACTGAGAGGTAACAGTTCCATACTGTAACAGAGTTTATTGTTTCAATAAAGTTTGTTTTCTGTTACTTAAGTTCTTTAAGTTCGATTTGAGTGTACTATACACTGTATTCACCCCCTCTACAGTGTGTGTGTGACCTAACAATTGGTATTAGAGCCTATCTGTTAACATACATACAGTTAAAGATCCAAACACAATCATGTCGGATACAGAAACTCCAACTAAGCCTACTAAAACTGAGGAACCACCGAAGACACAAATTCAGAGTCGGTATGAGACCATCAGAGTCCCCATACTGAGACCATCTGAATATCCCATATGGAAGGTAAGGATGACCATGTTCCTGGAAGCAACAGATCCAGAATACCTTGATAGAATCAAGGAAGGTCCTCACAAACCAACCAAACTCGCTGTTGCAGTTGCAGGTGAAGCAGCAATGACCGTACCAAAGGAGAAGAGTGATTATACTGCTGAGGACATAGCATCAATTGCTAAGGATGCTAAGGTACGACACTTACTGCATAGTGCCATTGATAATGTAATGTCAAACAGGGTAATCAACTGCAAGACTGCTAAGGAGATATGGGATGCTCTGGAAACAAGATGTCAGGGAACTGACACAATTAAGAGGAACAGGAAGACAATACTCACTCAAGAGTATGAACACTTTGACTCAAAGACTAATGAGTCATTGAATGATTTATATGATAGATTTGTCAAACTTTTGAATGATTTGTCATTGGTTGATAAAGAGTATGATCTTGAAGATTCAAACCTTAAGTTCCTGTTAGCTCTTCCTGAATGCTGGGATTTGAAGGCAACGACAATAAGAGACAACTACAATCTTGATGAAACAACTCTTGACGAAATCTATGGAATGCTCAAGACACACGAGCTGGAGATGGAACAAAGAAGCAAGAGGAAAGTCAAGGACATTTGCTCTTAAGGCTGAAGAAGAATTCCCCAAAGCAGCTTCCTCAAAGAAAGACAAGGGTAAAGCTCTTTTCATAAAGTCTGATACTGAGTCATCAAGTTCTGAGAGTGATGATGACTCAGATTCTGAAAGCTTGCCTGAGACTGATGCTGATGAGGAGATGATGAAGCTGTGTGCTCTTATGGTGAAAGGAATCACAAAGATTGCATACAGGAAGTTCAGGAAGGGAAAGAAGTTTTCCAGGAAAAGCATAAGTTCTGATAAGAAGAATTTCAGAAGATCTGAAGGCAGAGGAGGAAAGTCTGACAGAGGAGATTACACCAATGTTAAATGCTATAACTGTGGTGAGAAAGGCCACATATCTCCTGACTGCAAGAAGGTAAAGGGTGACAGAGGCAAGGCTCTTGTCACAAAGCAGAAAAGCTGGACAAACACTTCAGACTCTGAAAGTGAGGAGAACTATGCATTGATGGCAAATGCTGATAAAGAAAGTGCTGAGAGCAGTTCTGAAGCTGCTGAAACAAAGGTACCTCAGACTACTTATGCTTTTCATACTAATGATATTAATGAGTTGAGAAGATATCTTAAAACCATGTTTGTTAGTTATAGAGATCAAACCTTAACATGTGAAAGATTAACTTCTGAAAATCTTGTTTTTAAGAAAAGAAATAATTTCTTAGAAAAAGAGTTAGTTATATTCCATCAAACTCAGAAGGATAGAGATGATGCTTTTTATGTTAGGGATGAAGTGCTAAAAATGAATGAATCTCTAAAAACTGAGTTAGAAAAGGAAAGAGAGATAATCAGGACTTAAACTAACTCTGGCAGAACAACTCAAAATTTGCTAAGTAGTAAAAATTGGAAAGAGGGCTTTGGTTATGTAGAAAATAAGAATGATAAAGGAACTGAAGAAATTAAGCCAGTTGTTAAGCAAAAGCCAAAGTTAAAACCTGTTAAGTTTGTAACTGTAAAGTCTGATAATGAGAAATCAGAAGTTAAAGAGGAATTAACTTCTGACAAACTAAAACAGGAAAAGACAGCTGAAGTAAACATAGGCTTAATGACAAAGAAGCAGCTTAAGTATAAGCTGAAAGATGTCAAGAATGCAAACAAGGTAAAATCACCTAAGAAAAATAGGAATGGAAAGGAAGGTGTGAATAAAAGCAATGATTATAAACCTGTTCCTGATGCTCCTAGGAAAACATGTCATAACTGTGGAAGTTCTAACCATCTGGCTTCTTTTTGCAGGAAAAATAAGAATATTAACTCCTTACCTTCAAAATCAGGAGTTAAGAGTCAGTCAGTTAGATACAAACCACAAAATCCTTGTTTTCATTGTGGTAGTTTATGGCATTCCATTTATACTTGTAAGGAATATCATAGTTTGTACTATGATTATTATCAAATAAAACCTTCTTTGATGAAAGTTTCCATTGTTCCTTTTAGTATAAATTCTGATTCAAAGTCTGATAATGTAAATTCTGATAAGAAAAATGTTAACATAAACTCTGATGCTAAATCTGCTGCAAATGTTAACAAACTTAATAAGGCCAAAGGATCCAAGCAAGTTTGGGTCCTTAAAACTAATAATTAGTGGTCTTTATGATTGCAGGGCAACAGGAAAAATATTCTAGTTCTGGACAGTGGATGTTCAGGTCATATGACTGGAAATAAGGCCCTGCTATCAGACTTTGTGGAGAAAGCTGGCCCAAGTGTTTCTTATGGAAATGGCAACATTGGAAAAACATTGGGATATGGCAATATCAATCTTGGGAATGTCATCATTAAAGAAGTAGCTCTGGTCTCAGGACTTAAACACAACCTTCTGAGTATAAGTCAAATCTGTGACAGAGGTTATCATGTTGATTTCTTTGAAGAACACTGTGAAATTGTGAGTAAATCTAAAGGCAAAGTTGTTCTGAAAGGATATAGACGTGGTAACATTTATGAAGCTAAGCTTTCAAAAAGTACTGATGGCTCTGCAATCTGTATGTTAAGTAGAGCATCAATTGAAGAAAGCTGGAATTGGCATAAGAAACTCTCTCATTTAAATTTCAACAATATAAATGAACTGGTCAAGAAAGATCTTGTGAGAGGATTTCCAAACACAGTATTTGCTCCTGATGGTCTTTGTGATTCATGTCAGAAAGCCAAACAAAGAAAATCTTCATTCAAGAGCAAGACTGAATCATCAATTCTTGAGCCTTATCATCTTATACATGTTGATCTATTTGGTCCAGTAAATGTCATGACTATTGCAAAGAAGAAGTATGCGTTGGTCATAGTGGATGAGTTCACCAGATACACATGGGTGTATTTCTTGCACACAAAAAGTGAAACTGCATCTATCTTGATTGACAATGTCAAACAGCTGGATAAAATGGTCAAAGATTCTGTGAAAATTTTAAGGAGTGATAATGGCACTGAGTTCAAGAATTTGATAATGGAAGAGTTCTGCAAAAGCCATGGAATAAAGCAGGAATTTTCTGCTCCTGGAACTCCACAGCAAAATGGAGTTGTTGAAAGGAAGAATAGAACTCTCATTGAAGCTGCACGTACAATGCTTGAAGAAGCAAAGCTTCCAACCTATTTCTGGGCTGAAGCTGTGCAGACTGCTTGTTTTACTCAAAATGCAACACTCATTAACAAGCATGGAAAAACACCATATGAGATGGTGAAGAAAAAGAAGCCAAATCTGAAATATTTTCATGTATTTGGATGCAAGTGTTTTGTTCTCAAGACTCATCCTGAACAGCTATCAAAGTTTGATCTAAAAGCTGATGAAGGAATCTTTGTTGGATATCCACTTTCCACAAAAGCCTTCAGAGTCTATAATTTGAGAACAAAAGTGGTCATGGAATCTATCAATATCTCTTTTGATGACAAGAAGATCACTGGTCTTAAAGATTTCGTTGACCATGATCAGATGAGATTTGAAAATGAAGACTCATGATACTGAAAATCCTGACAATCTAAGTCCTGATACTACAAACTCTGACGGATTAAACTCTGATGTTATTGAAACTGTGGTGACTACGTTAAAGGAAGATGCACCTATACAGGGGGAGCATACTCAAGATCCTACCACATCTCAAGAAACATCAGAACATGCATCTGGCTCTTCAAGTTCTGATTCGTCAAGTTCTGATAAGCCAAGTTCTGATAATGCTGAAAATCTTAATTCTGAAGAATCCAACTCAGAGAGCATAGTTTCAGGGGGAGCATCAGAAAATGAAAATGAAGATAGCATGGATCATGGGGGAGCATCCAGTTCTAGAGAAAACATTCCATCTACAAGGAAGTGGACAAAATCACATACACCTGATTTGATAATTGGAAATCCTGATGCAGGTGTCAGAACTAGAACAGGTACTTCAAATGAGTGTCTATACAATTCTTTTCTCTCTCAGACTGAGCCAAAGAAAGTAGAAGAAGCTCTTCAAGATGCTGATTGGGTGCAAGCAATGCAGGAAGAGTTGAATGAATTTGAAAGAAACAAAGTCTGGACCCTAGTGCCAAGACCAAAGAATAGATCTGTTGTTGGTACAAAGTGGGTATTCAGAAACAAAACTGACAGTGATGGCATAATTACAAGGAATAAGGCAAGGCTGGTTGCAAAAGGATATTCTCAACAGGAGGGAATTGATTATGATGAAACATTTGCACCAGTTGCTAGGTTAGAAGCCATAAGGATATTTTTAGCTTATGCTGCTCACAAAAAGTTTACTGTCTTTCAAATGGATGTGAAAAGTGCTTTTCTCAATGGAGAATTGGAGGAAGAGGTATATGTTGAACAACCTCCAGGTTTTGTAGATACCAAACATCCAGATTATGTCTACAGGTTTGATAAAGCACTTTATGGACTTAAGCAAGCTCCTAGAGCATGGTATGAGACTTTAGCTCAGTTTCTTCTGGAAAGTGGATTCAACAGAGGGACAATAGACAAAACACTGTTCTACCTCAACCATGGAAAGGACTTACTTCTGGTCCAGATTTATGTTGATGATATCATTTTTGGATCTACAAATGACAAACTTTGCAAGAAGTTTGCCAAACTAATGCAGTCAAGATATCAGATGAGTATGATGGGGGAGCTTAGCTATTTTCTGGGCCTTCAAGTCAAGCAGAATGAGGAAGGCACTTTTATTTGTCAAACCAAGTACACCAGAAACTTGCTAAAGAAATTTGGAATGCAAGATTGTTCAAGTGCATCCACTCCAATGGCCACTGCAACAAAACTGGATAAGGATACCGGTAAATCAGTAGATATTACTGACTACAGAGGTATGATTGGCTCTCTACTCTATCTAACTGCTAGTAGACCTGATATCATGTATGCTACCTGTCTTTGTGCAAGATTTCAAGCAGATCCAAGAGAACCTCACTTAACAGCTGTAAAAAGAATCTTTAAGTATCTTAAAGGAACAGCTGCTCTGGGATTATGGTATCCTAGAGAATCAGATTTTAAACTAATAGGTTACTCAGATGCAGATTTTGCAGGTTGCAAAATTGGCAGGAAAAGCACAAGTGGAAGCTGCCAATTTCTTGGAGGCAGATTGGTTTCTTGGTACAGCAAGAAACAAAAGTCAATTTCCACATCAACTGCAGAAGCAGAGTATATTGCTGCAGGAAGCTGTTGTGCACAGATTCTTTGGATGAAGAATCAGTTACTGGATTATGGGTTAACATATTTCAAAATCCCTATTTACTGTGATAATCAAAGTGCTATTGCTATGACAGGTAATCCAGTTCAACACTCTATGACAAAGCACATCAGCATCAGGTACCACTTCATCAAGGAACATGTGGATGAAGGTACAGTGGAATTGCATTTTGTTCCCACAGATCAATAATTGGCAGATATCTTCACAAAACCATTATGTGAAGCTACTTTTACAAGATTGGTAAATGAACTTAGAATGGTTTCAGGTTCCTTCTCTAAATCTGCTTAGACTTGTTCTGTGTTATCAGACTTTATGCTCAGTATTTATAGAATTAATCTCATTGTGTATTCTATGCTTAATTGCTAAATATTTTTAAGTACTGACTGTTGTCTGATATATATTTCTCAACTCTGATAAGTGATATGTCTGTTTCAGTAATTATTCAATCCTATGAGGATAACTGTGCTAGATAACTGACCTAGTAGTCTTCAATAAACAAATGATTCCATGGAAGAAGTAATTATTTCAGTGGAAATCTTATGACACTAGCAAATTCTGATAATTGAGCTTAGTTAAGTTCACTTTGTATATCTTATTACTAAGTCACAAATTAGAATAATGCTACTCATCTGTTAAGTTCTGATACTAGTAAAACTGCTGAATGCACTAAGTGCTGATAGACCTCTCTTATCAAAAGAAAAAGCAAAAAAATCAAAGAATAAAATCAGGTACTCCTTTGAGATCTAGAGTAAAAATGTGGAAGGGATGACCCAAGTGCATTGCTGGTATTAAGTAAATATGCATCAGAAAAGCAAAATATTTTCTTGGTGACTTTTCACACTCTATGATTACTGGAGAAATACTCTGAAAATAGCATAAATTCTGATAAACAGTCGTGACTCACTTACACTGAGAAGCCACTGTAAAATAGAATTTCAAAAGATGCATAAAATTAGCACAAAATAGTTGAGGTGGACTCAAGCATAAACTCATTCTTCAGTCGGTTTCAGGACAATGACAGATCTTTAGCAAAATTTTAGTTATGCCTTATTTCTAAGATGTACTACAGTGAATCAGACTTTACTCTTTGTCTGTTTTTAGCTTAATGCACACACTAATCACTCCATCTGAATGATGAAAATTTATGTGGTGGTCTATGTTATTTTCGATAAACAGTCAGTGTGTCCTTATTGCACAAATTCTGAGGACAAGTTCTAAGTTACATGTTCTGATGATTAAGTTCTAACGTCCATAACTCAGAACTTGTATGAGGATTTACTAAGATGGGCATTCCTTTTTCGAGTTAAGAAATTATGTTCTGATGACTGTTAAGTTCTGGTATAGGTCTAAGTTCTGATTCCTCAGTCTAATCTGTTTACTCAAATGTTCAACCAACTCACCATAACCAAAATCCATCAACCTCAGTACCTACCTCTCATTCTACTCAACCTACCCTCAGAACTTATCTCAAATCCTATCTCTCCACTTCATAGACTGCTCAACCTTCTTCTTCAGCACCTATTGTGAAGCCTACATCCTCTAAGCCAAAGAGAACAAAGACTGTTCCTCAAACACCTCAAAAGAGGAGGAGAATTACTTTGAGAGATGAATCAGATTCTGAGGATCAGATTCCTTCTTCAGAACCTGTGGTAGATGAAGCTGAGAAGGCAACTTCTCAGAAGGATTCTGCAATTGGGGGTTCTAGGCTTCTCAAGAGGCTTAGACGTATGACAGTTCCTGAAACTCCCAAGGAATCCAAATCAACAAGGAAGTACAAGAAATAGAGGGCACAAAGGCCAGTTTCAGATGATGAGGAGGAAGCAGCTAAGGAAGGGGATCAGGAATCTCTGATCTCACAAGACAAGGAATTTGCTCCAGTCACTTCTTCTCCATCAACTCCATCTCAGGAAGCTGTATCTGACAAGGCTAATTCACCTTATGTGTCTCTTGTTGATCCAGGCACAAATGCTGAAATTGATATTCAGAACCTGGTTGTGCCTGAAATACTTTTCTTAGAAGCTCTAACAGCAAATAATCCTTCCACAACACCTGTTACTGATGCTGTTCAAACTCATGCAGAGCACTTGACTAAAGCTGATGAAATGTTACATTCTGATGATTTTAAAACCCAGCTTAGAGTCACTGCATTGAGTACTAAACATCTACAAGGTCTTCATCCCAACACTCATGCAGAGCTACACAAGATTCAGGAGAACTTTATCAAACAGGAACAAGTTTGGAAAATTGATAAGAAAAAGTTCTTCCAACCTACCATTGACAGGGTTGCTTATATTGAGAAAACTCAAGAGAAGCAACAAGCTCAGATTGATCAAATTCTGACAAATCAAGCTTCTCAGCAATCGTAACTTACTGAAATCCAGACCTCAGTGGAACTACTTATCTCTCTTTTATTACCTGCTGATGCCAAAAAGGGGGAGAAGGTAATTAAGTCCAAATGCAAAACCAACAAGACACTACAAGGAAAGGATGATGGAAAAGATGACCAAGGAAACTCTGGAATGGGTAGTGGTCATAGTCAAGGTAGAAGGTTTACATCAAGACAAGCTAGTCACAGAACAAGTTCTGATACTGGGAAAAGAATAAGTTCTGCTGCTGGTAAAAGGATAAGTTCTGATGGACTTCTAGATCTTGATGAGGAAATGTCAAGACAGTTATTTCTTCAAGAAAATCCAGGGATGGACTTGGAAAGTTTAAAGGAAGAAGAAGCCAGACTTAAATCAGAGAAAGTCACATCTAAATCTGAAGCTTCTGGTAAAAAGTTACTTCCAAAATCTAAAGGCATTGTGATCAAAGAAAGGATACATACTGAAGAAACTTTGGCTAGATCACAACCACAGATAGATCCAAGATCCAAGGGTAAAGAAAAGGTTGGTGAACCTATCAAGCCTTATGTACCTCCTGAGGAAGAAGAAATTACTGATGGAAAAGATGATCTTGCTCTGACTTCAAGAAAAGTTCTTAAAACAACCTCTGACATGGCTCAAGTTGTTCAGAGTCAAGAAATTGTAAGTTCTGATATTCAGAAGAAGCAAGTAACCTCTAACAGTGCTCAAGTTAACTTGATATCAGAAAATAGATCTAAAACACTCCTACCAGGATTCACTAAAGCAAAACAGACTCAATCTTTGAAGACTACTCCAAGTGGTTTTGAAGCAAGAATAGTTACTGGAAAGGAAGCTAGAGATAAAACTGGATTGGGAAGTGCTGATGAAAGAAGAGTACACAACACTACCGATGATCCAACTTCCTTGAGTGAACCAGGTATTGGAGCAACTCCTGAGAGATTGAATCAACTGGAATCTGTACAGATGGTTTACCATACCTACTTGAAAGAATACATCATGTTGTATTTCATGACAGATGGTAGGGTTTATCATATAAGACAAAATGCCATTCCTTTGAAGTATTTTAAAGAATTGGAGCATGTACTTTTCTTACTTCAAGTGGATGACAGAATAACAGAGACTGCTGCAAACTACTTAAAAGAACAGATTCAGAGACAGAAAAGGCTTTATTCTGTTAAGTCTGACAGCAGATATGTTCCAAAGTACAGAGATCACAATGGTGATATTGTTGATATGAAGCCTAATACTGCACAGATCAGAACGTATCTTGGTATTAAGGGACTTGAATTCAATCTTGAATCTGACAAAGCTTATGTTATAAGACTAGATCAGGAGTTAAGGAAAGCAAAGATTAATGATCTCAGAGCTGCAATTTTTCAAAATGGTGAAGATACTGCAGAGCTTAAAGGTGTTAAAAGGAGAATGATTGATGAACTAAGATATGCTGAGAAATGTTTGTTGAAGAACTATCTCAGAACAACTCCTGACATCAGAGAGATCAGAAGATGATGAAGCCAAGTCGAAGATCTACAACTGCTTAAATTCTGATATTTATACAGATTGAAGTTGTTATCAGAAGTTGAAATTGGTAAAACTTTAAGGACTGTAAGTTGTAGTTATCTAGTCTATTTCTCATGCATTTGTACTTAATGTTTTTGACATCATCAAATATCTGTTTAACTTGTATATTTTGTTAATTTACAAGTTGGGGGAGATTGTTAGATATATTTGATAATGTCATGGCTAATATGTTTTATGTTTAGCTTTCAGATCTTGTGTGAACAGGATAGATCAGTACTTATACTGGAAGTCAGGACTTAAGGATATCAGTACTTGTATTATCAGGAGATAATCATCAGAAGATAGATATCAGAACTTAAGTGCTGAAGGACAATCAGATAAGGACAGTAGCTGATTAAAGGAAAGAAGATCGAGATAAATATAAGAAGAGATATGCATGAAGAAGGAATTCCGTGAAGAATGGAATACTTGGAATAGAAGATATCTGATTGATATATTTTAGGAAGCAGAATTATATTCCATATCAATTAGCGATTATCTTGTAACTGTGTAGTATATAAACACAGGCATAGGGTTTACACTATAAGTGTTATCATTATCGAAGTTATTATTCTATATAACCCTAGCAGCTCTCGTGATATTTGTTCATCACTGAGAGGTAACAGTTCCATACTGTAACAGAGTTTATTATTTCAATAAAGTTTGTTTTCTGTTACTTAAGTTCTTTAAGTTCGATTTGAGTGTACTATACACTGTATTCACCCCCCTCTACAGTGTGTGTGTGACCTAACATAAAATCATACATATTTCAAATATCCATTATTTTTGCATTTTTGGATTATTCATAATTTTTGGGGAATTTTAGCATAAATTTTATATTTATGTGATTAAAAATATTCCCCATAATTATTATTTTTGGGCCTAATTATTTTAATTAAGGGATAAAAATACCCTTAATTGATTTTGGGGTATTTATTTTTCCAAAAGTATAAATACCTGAATTTTATTTATTATTTTCATCATTATCAAAAAATTCGGAAAAATAGAAAATAGTTTTGGGGGTGAAATTTATTCTTGAACAACGATTCAATGATTTTGAGAGCTACAGGGATCGGTTGTTAATGTTCTTATAAAAAAATTGAAGCCTGAATCATCCCCTTCTGGTTGATACTATTTTCATCAATTGAGGTTAAGTATTTTTAAAATTCATTTTTGGTGTTCTTGAGCTTGAGATCGAGTTTCTGGTTTCTGAGAATTGTTAATTGTTTTTTATGTGTTAAACATGTTCACCATGATTAATACAATCGATTAAATTATAAATATGTGTTATTTGAGTCCCGAATTAGTAAAGTCGAAATATTATTTTTTTTAAGATTTTTATTTTCTGGTTTTTATACGGATTGTTGGATGTTATTATTCCCGGGGATAGATTGTAGAGATTATAAGCTTGATTTTGATATATAATTTGTAAATTTTGGTTGAGAATTGAATGTTCTTGAGTTTGGCCGGAATAGACCTCGAACTCGCCGGATTCCATGGCCATTTTGGCCGGAATTTGAGCTCTGAGGTCTGATAATCGATGTTGTTGGTTGAAACGGAGTGCTAGGAAGTCATTGAATGGTTAGGGTACTAGAAAGTGGAAGATCGGGGCTTGTTGGGGCTGTAATAGTCTCTCCAGATTTTCCGAGTTGGCCGGAAAATCTCGCTAGTTGTTCTCGGCAACCCAGATTTTCTGGGCAACCGGAAACCCGACCCGTTCCCATTAATTCCAACCCGGTTTTGATTCTTTTTCCCCAAACTTCATTTACAAATCTGAATTTTGTTTACAAAATAAATTCAAAATTCATATTTTAAATCCCAAAAATCTATTTTAATTCCAAATATAATTTAGTTAATTATTTTAAATAATTAACTAAATTATTTTAAATTCTAAAAATTATATTCTTTTATTATTTTTAAAAATATAAATTTTACTTAATTATTTATATTTATTTTAATTAATTATTAATGGATTTAATTAATTAATTAATTAATTTAATCAATTAATTTTATTTATAAATAGTTAAATAAAATATATGTAATATCCCGTATTTTTCAGAATTATAATTATTATTATTTTTATTCCTTGAATATGTTTATGTGCTTTTATGATGTAAAAGAAATAAAATGGTGGATATTTTATTCCTGTTTGATGAGTTCTTCTCATTAAATGACTTAATATGCTAATTGTTAAATGGTGTTAGTCCCTGTTGGTTTGAAAGAATGCCCAAAATACACCACTTTCCACCTTCAACTGCCCAAAATGCCCAGATGAGCGTGAACCGCCCAAAATACCCATGAAATACGCATTTCAGGGATGCGTATTCAGCCTTTTAAATTTTAACAAAAAATACGCATGTTGAACATACGTATTCACTTTTGATTTTACAAAGAATACGCATGTTCAACATGCGTATTCACAAAAAAACAAAAAATGAATACGCATATTGAACATGCGTATTCTTTGTTAAAATTTTAAAAACTAAATTCGCATCCCCCACATGCGTATTCAGTGGGTAAAAAAGGCGGAACATCCCGCCAATAGGTATTTTGGCCAGATTTTTCAAAATGGTGGGCATTTTGGTGCAAGACCCTGTTGGTTTTCTGAAATTTTTTACTTATATGTATTATTTTCAAAATGTTTATTTTAAAAGCTGATCATTTTATCGAAATCGGTAGAACTGAGGGTATTTTCTAGACTTGGGAATCGAGTGGATATTTTACTCGTCTCAATATTTTATCTGTGTCAGAACTACTATTTGGTATTTTACTCGTGTTCACCCGGGTATAAGGTGAGGTTTAAAAATATATAAAAATATATAATAATAATAATAATATTTTATAGCTATTTTGCTACATGTTAAATGAATTATTACGTATTTAATATTATTTAAAAATGTGACTTGCCATGATTTAACATGCGATAGATTTATGTGTGGTCCCGTAAGGACCAGAGTATTTTTCGGATACTCGTTACGTGTTTAAAATTCATTTATATGAAATTACCCGCGATCTGGACGCGGGTCAAAGAGCGTTTTATCGAGCAACTTGTTTTATCTTGTTTTATGTACGTTTGTAAAAGTTATACATGTTTTCGGGGTTTTTTATTAGTTTGAGAAATGTTTCGGTTTTTTAAAAATTAACGGACCGGGACCCCACCGGGACGTCAAAGCCCACAAAATTCATATTTTATTTTTATAAAATCATTCGTATTTCAAATACTCATCATTTTTGCATTTTTGAATTATTCACAATTTTTGGGGGATTTTGATATAAATTTTATATTTATTTACTTTTAAAATTATTCCCCATAATTATTATTTTTGGGCCTAATTATTTTAATTAAGGGATAAAACACCCTTATTTTATTTTGGGGGTATAATTTTCTGATTAATATAAATAGCTGTAAAATACTTATTTATTTCATTATTTTCATTAAAAATTCAGATAATAAAAATAAAAATTAAATAACACTTTGGGGGTGAAATTTTCTGCATAAACTTTGGCTCATGATTTTGATCAATTCAGGGAACCAAATCAAGTGTTTTAGTAATCAAAACGATCCTTGTTTCAAGCCCTTTCTGTTGATATCAACATCACAATCTGAGGTTGAGTTTCTTGTAAAATTGATTTTTGATGTTCTTGATGTTGAAATCGTTTTTGATTTCCAGTGATTGTTGGATTATTTTCATGTTATAAATAGATTTGTCCTAATTTTAGGTTCGGTTTATTGTTAAAGATGTTAGTTCGAGTTTATAAATTAATCAATTTTTTGTGTTAATTTTCTGAATTATTGATAAACTTGTGATTGATTTTGATTAGGTAGTTATATTCTAGTAGTTCAGAGCTTCAATTTCGTATAAGAATTGTTGTGTTTGGTTGTGAATTAATGGGAATCGAAGGTTGGCGGAAGTGAGCTCGAGGTCGCCGGTTTCCATAGCTTTTTGGTCGGAAATCGCGACCCACGACTCCTCTGCAGTGTGTACTTCCGGGTCTAAGTAGTGGGATATATTTGTAATGGTTTGGTGTTGAAAATACTGGATGAGACTGAAGTTGTGGGGGTTGTTTAATAGCTGCCGGAAAACCGGGCTCACCGGCGTCGGAAAAACCCGTCGAAAAGTCTGGATAATTGCCAGACCCGATCGGAGTCCCGACCCGATGACCCGTTTATCGACCCGTTCCCCGACCCGTTTTCTGAATTAAAAACTCGTGTTTGATCTACCTGACCCTGTTTACAAATCTCTAAATCTTTTATTTCATATTTTTATTTTAAAAATAATTCAAAATCTTTCATTTTAATTCCTAAAATTATTTTATAATTCCAATTTTAATTTGATTAATTATTTAATAATTAACTAAATTATTTTAAATTCCAAAATTTTATTTTCTTTTATTATTTTTAAAAATCAAAATTTGATTTATTTATTTATAATTTATTTTAGTTAATTATTTATGATTTAATTAATTGATTAATTCATTTAATCAATTAATTTTATTTATAAATAGTTGAACAAAATATAATTATTTATAATTAAGCCAAATAATTCCTAAAAATTATTTTTGAGCTTTTAAAAATATATTTGGGTATTTTAAAATCAATTAATATTATTATTAATTTTTTTATTCTTATTTAATTCGTAGTAAATAAACCGTTCATCCATTTATTATGAAACGAACGCGTATAGACTCAAAAAAATATTCCGCTTTTATTAAAAATACTTTCGAGACCCAAATCTTTTTTGTTTCGAAAGGTCAATTATTTTACGAGTCATTCTAAGTCGATTGTTGATCGAAAATCATATTTTTGACCTGATTTCAGTTTTAAACGTACTGAGTCGAAACTTTTGACGAACCCAGGCATGTGTGATATGAATTATGTGATACGTGAGTGATGTGTTTATGTGCTATGTGAATTACGTATGTATATGAGTCATAAGTCTTGTGTTTGGATGTTTTAATTATGTACGGGCTATCGTATGGGTAGACAATAGGGTTTTGAACCGCAGTTCGTCGAGTAATTATCGTTTAGACAATTAAAGTTGTATCTTTTAACTATAGATGCAGATCGCTCGTGTTGATCGGGACCAGATATTGGAAAGAATGAAATGGAATGGTACTGGATATCTGGCTTCTAGCAATCGCAGGAGCGGCGTATCCGTGAATTGTTGAAATAAAAGATGGTGATGCCATAAGATATCAGAATGAGGGAGTGTGTCATTACGAGTGTGACTAACTGCTAAAAATCCAAAGGCAAGTATTCCTATCATCACTTATTGTTCAAGTAATATTTATTTTGAATCCTATTATGCAAGTTTTCTACGTTATTCTAATTCCAGAATAGTTCAATGTTTTTCATATCCAACTGCTTATGATTATGCAAGTATTGCATTCCCTATTCTCAGTTCGGAATAGATAAATGTTTTACATATCGCTGAATTAAATGCTTATTATGCAAGTACTCTCTGTTATTCTATGTTCAGAATAGTTAAATGTTTTTACTTATCAAATTAATGGATTTATAAATGTTTTAGATTTTGAGAAAAATGATTTGGTTGCGAGTATTCCTCCCCAAGGTAATGGGGGAATAAAATTATTTCGGGTGTCGACTATTATGACCCCTTCCAATAAAAGGTTTAAAGATTGGATGAATGCGTAAGTGACCGGGGTGGACGGTTCAGCGGAGGGCTATGTATTATATGAAATATTATGATACAACTTGTGCCACAGGCAGATATATTGCCTTTTGTACTCCTTGGATATAGCTTATGTACTCCTTGTGAATCTGATACGGCCAAACTTCCCTGACAAGTGAAACACTACCCTGACGTCCAGTCTCTCAACTAATTCTACCTGAGCTTCCTTTGATTCAGCTATCAGTAACTCTTACATTATGTCCTGAGATTCCAACTATACTACCTGTGACTGAGATGTTTGTTTGTCCCCGCTATTCTCTCTGACCTCCACAATTCCTGCCTGTATGATCTCATTGATTCCTGGATAAATATAGCATTGGTACAAACTATTGTGCGACTGTATAATCTGGAATCATAGAGTTGTCTTAAAATCTCTGAGAAAAATGTACCCATAGAAATTTCATTCATTTCCTGCGTCTGAAAACCCAGTGGTATCCTATGGAGTAAGCCTTTGAGGAAGTTCCACGGTTTACGTCTGTAGGTCTTGAAATCAGTTCCATCGGAGTAAGAAAACCATTATCTTTAATTTCCGTGTTCGAGAATTTTCCGTCTGAATATCACATGGTCTTCGTTTTCTTCAAAAGATAAAAATTCACTTTAAAAGCCCGGAGGAATCCTGAGTCTACCAATACTTGAGTACCCTTAATCTAATATTTAAGAGAAATTTAAATTTCCAGTATTTTTAATTTTTTTAGAAAATAAATTAATCAAAAATAAATATTTACATAAAATCTAATTTTCAAGAATTTCGAATTTTCTTAAAAATTAAATAAAATGTAAATTATTATTTAAGAAAAAATTAGATTTAAGAATTTTAAATTTTATGGGAAATTAAATAAATCAAAAATAATTAATTAGGGGTTACAACAAAAAAATTGAAGTGTAATTTCTCTGGCGATCAGTACATTCCTGTATAACTCCTATGGCGACCTCCTGTGTTTTTTGCGCCGACTTTTACTTGGGAAAAAAAATTAGTGTGGCGACACAAGCTGTCCTATTGCGATCAGGAGGACATGCTTGAATTTGTTTGTGTGGCGATTAGATAGTAAAGGAGAAATAGGAATTCTAGAACACAGTCTATTTTCCCTGTGGCGAATTCTTGTAAATCAGATACCTATTCTACTATTTATTTGCGCGAACTAAAGCAGCCATCACAAATTGAAGCTGCCAACATGTTTGTTTGTTTTTTATGCGCGTATCTTCCTGGGCTTCCAAAGTGATTATCCTTTTTTTTCTATTCAATTTAGCTGCCAAAAACATGAATAACTAGACTTGTTTGTTTCCTTAGAATTTGGCAAGTAAATGAATGGTACTGAATATGGCACCTAAATGGCTGAACAATTGGCAGCTAGGAAAGAAAAAAAATCGGAAGAAAAATAATTTAAATTAGAAATTTTTATTTACTAAAATTTAAATAATAAATTGATTTAGTTAAATTTATAACATAAATTTATTTAAATTAAGTTTATATACTAATCTTATTTAAATTAAATTTATAAAATAAATTTGCTAAATCAAATTTACAAATATATTAATGTAAATGAAAAATTAATAAAATAGATTTATTTAAGGATCCCGATTTTTGTATCAATCAGTCGGCTCTGATACCAATTGTTAGGTCCCGAATTATCGTAGAAGGGGGGGTTGAATATGATAATCACTAAATTAAAAATTCTTTTGAATCTTTAACGGATATAGAATTAGTGCTCGGTTAGTGGTTTCGTGTTCTTGAGCTGAATAGTGTTTGGGAATATAAACGAGGAACACAAGATATTCGGGGAAATATATATTCTTATATAAATCCTCGAGGGGTGTTGCTACACTCTGGTAAATAAATTAACCGGCTACAATCTAAGAACAACAAAGTTCCTAGCTACTACAAAGATTTACAAATCAAATCCTATACAATGATCTAGCTTTTGTTTGTACTAGAATTTAATTACCGGGTAACGATTATAATGCCCCTATGAATATACAAGAATTAAATCGGGCATTATAACGTTACTCCGATGAGAAGTTAAACGGATATTGATAGGGATAAATAAATTATGCTTGTATAATTAAATACTGCATTAATTGTACAAGCTGTGGGCTGCTAGGCCCAATAAAAAGATATATGATACTCAGACCAGAAAGGTTAAGCCTGATGGACCAGATCAGGCCTGATGGAATAAAAAAGGCCCAAAAGCCCTGATTATTAATTAATTTCGTAATTAATTAATAAGGGACAAATCAGATGTTGAAAAGAGTCCTAATAAGGATATAAATCCTTGGAGATTAGCCTCAAGGGGACCTAAAAGGATAAGGAATCAGTTTCCTACTATCTAGGACTCCAAAGTCCATTCTAATTATGAGACTTGCCCACCAAGTCTCCTATACCAAGTCCAATTCAAGGACTCCCAACATCTATATAAGGGGTCTCACCCCCACCAATCAGAACTACGTTTTTTGGCTTGATTCTCTAATTCACAGAGATACGTAGGCATCTCGTAAAGGCAGATTGAGTCACGAAACACGAGAGCAGCCATTAAAGGCCTTGAGCTCCCGAATCTTAGTATTAAATACAGCAAGTAATAACCTTAGTTTTTTATCCATAACATTTAGCGTCGTCTGTGGGAAAACGCAACAACAACCATGGCGAGAACACGGAGAACAATTGGAGCTCAAGAGGAAGGAACACCATCAGAGACAACCCAGGTGATTTCATCAACCGTGGAGGTTCCTCCCCATTCAACTTATGCATCTACTCAGGGGGAAGCCCAGACAGGGGCAACTCAACCTCAGCCACAAGGGACAACTCCCCCGACTATTCAATGTACGAATCCTCAAGTTCAACAAGTACATATACCTGTGAATTCTCGACCCGTCGGGTATGAATATTCAACTATTGTTACTACTAACCCCCCTTATGGGATGCCCCTTCACCCTGAGGTTGGAGGAAGCGGATATGCTGGGCGAAGCGAAGCACGAGGGCGGTCACCCCCCTATATACGAGGTTTGGATCCTATCCCTGAGGATCGGGAATTTTCTGGTCCATACACTGAGAGAGACTCCGAATCTTCGGATGATGAAGTGGCCCGGAGAAGGAGGCGTCCTGGAAAAGAGCCAATGGCCGATGGAAGGCAACGCCCCCAAAGCACCCCAGGGGCGAATCCCCAAGAAGTGCAGGAAAGGATCAGGGCTCATGAGGCTGAAATCCAAAGGCTGAGGCGTGATTTGGAGGCTCACCAAGCCACCAGACCCCACATACCTCCTAGGGGGAGAAATCCTCCTCCTATCATAGACCTGGATGGTCCGGTAAGAAGAAGGGCTGCTGTCCCAAGAACTGATCCAAGCAATCTCCTTCCCCTTGGAGATCCTGATGATCCAACTCCACCCTTCACAGAAGAGATAATGAATGCCCATATCTCAAGGAAATTTAAGATGCCCACTATCAAAGCCTATGATGGCACGGAAGACTCCACTAATCATGTTAGGACATTCTCTAATGCACTGCTGCTGCAACCCGTGAATGATGCTATAAAATGTCGGGCCTTCCCTCAAACCCTGTCGGGTATGGCTCAAAGATGGTACAGTCGCCTACCCCCAAATTCTATTGGATTGTTCAGAGAATTAAGTCAGGCTTTTATTAAGCAATTCATCAGTGGAAGAGTCCATGAGAAAAGTTCAGCATCTCTTATGAGTCTTGTGCAGGGAGCTAAGGAATCCTTAAGAGATTACCTGAATCGTTTTACAAAGGAGGCTTTAAAAGTCCCAGACCTTGATGATAAGGTAGCCATGATAGCACTGCAACAAGGAACTAGGGATGAGTTTTTCAAGATGTCTTTGGCCAAACGACCCCCTGAGAGCATGTTGCAGCTCCAAGAGAGGGCAGGGAAGTATATCAAGGTTGAAGAAAGTATGAGGAAGACCGTAGTAAGTAATGAGCCCACTGGAGGCAAGAAACGAAAAACTGATTTGGAGTATATCGCTAGGACAAATATCCTAGAACCGAACAAAACCCTGATTCAATCCCCAAGAAGGGAGGACCTGGGCAAAAGTTCACTGAATACGCTAAGCTGAATGCTCCCAGAAGTCAGATTTTGATGAAGATTGAGAAAGACAGAGATATTCGCTGGCCTAAGCCCTTGAAGGCTGATCCCGCCAAGCTAGATAAGGGCAAGTATTGCAGGTTTCACAAAGATGTTGGCCATGACACCGATGAGTGTAGGCAATTGAAAGATGAAATTGAGTTTTTGATTCGAAAAGGAAGATTGACCAAGTATACTAGAGATGGAGGGGACAGAAATAATAATGGAAGGAAGAACTTTGAAGATCGTAGGAGGGACCAAGACGATCAGGGGCGAAACCCCCAGCCTAGAGGACCAGTTATAAACACCATTTATGGAGGGCCGAGACCTCGAGGGCCTGTGATAAACACGATCTTTGGAGGTCCAACTGCTGCTGGATTGTCCAAAAATTCCAGAAAGGCATATACTAGAGAGGTTATGCATATTGTTGGAGAAGCCCCGAAGAGGGCCAGGACAGAAGTAACATTGGCTTTTGATGATTCCGACCTAGAGGGTGTGAAGTTTCCCCATGACGACCCGCTGGTCATAACACCAATAATAGGAAATAGCCCGGTTAAGAAGGTCCTTGTGGATAATGGTGCTTCTGTGGATATCTTGCTCCATGACACCTTTCTAAGGATGGGGTATAACGACTCCCAGTTAACACCAACCGACATGCCGATATATGGATTTGCTGGAGTAGAATGTCCTGTGGAAGGGATAATCAAATTGCCAATCACCATAGGTACGGAGCCAAGGCAAGCAACGCAGATGCTGGATTTTGTGGTGGTAAAGGCTAGTTCAACTTATAATACTATCATGGGGAGAACAGGGATACATGCCTTCAAGGCAGTCCCCTCTTCCTACCATTCAGTCATAAAGTTTCCCACCCGAAACGGGATTGGAGAAGAGAGAGGAGATCAAAAAATGGCTAGAAGCTGTTATGTGGCCTCTTTGAGGGCAGATGGAGTCGGGGGGCAGGTTCTTCCTATTGAAGATATGGATGTTCGAGAAAATGATGAGAATAGAGGAAGGCCAGCAGAAGAATTGGTTTCGGTTCCTTTAGACCCCGAGAATCCTGAGAGGACGACTTTCGTTGGAGCCACATTAGAGGAGCCCCTTAGAGGGAAGTTAGTGAAATTTTTGCAAGAAAATAGTGATGTGTTTGCATGGTTAGCAGCTGATATGCCAGGCATAGACCCGGAGTTAATTACTCACAAGCTAAACGTAGATCCAAGCCGGAAGACAGTGAAACAAAAGAAAAGAAATTTTGCCCCGGAAAGACAAGAGGCTATAAAGCAGGAAGTGGAAAAGCTCTTAGAGGCTGGTTTCATTGAGGAGATTCAATTTCCGGAGTGGTTAGCAAACCCTGTAATGGTGAAGAAGGCTAATGGAAAGTGGAGGATGTGTATAGACTTCACCGATCTGAATGATGCATGCCCCAAAGACTGTTTTCCGCTGCCTAGAATTGATACTTTGATTGATGCCACCGCTGGACATGAGATGCTGAGTTTTATGGATGGGTTTAGCGGATACAACCAGATCAAAATGCATAAGGATGACATTCCAAAGGTATCATTTATCACTGACTTTGGTGTTTATTGTTATCTTGTTATGGCGTTTGGTCTCAAGAATGCAGGAGCCACCTATCAAAGGTTGGTGAATAGAATTTTTAAGGATCTTATTGGTAAGACTATGGAAGTCTATGTTGATGACATGTTAGTCAAGAGTCTAGTAAAGACTGATCATATAGCCCATTTAAGGGAAGCTTTTGAGGTCCTGAGGTACCACAAGATGATGTTGAATCCGACGAAGTGTGCTTTCGGAGTAGGATCTGGAAAATTCTTCGGATTGATGGTCTCGAAGAGGGGAATTGAGGCAAACCCCGATAAAATAAAGGCAATCCTGGACATGGAACCCCCCAAAACTGTCAAGGATGTTCAGAAGCTCACAGGAAGGGTTGCTGCGTTAGGACGATTCATCTCCAAGTCAGGAGACAAGTGCTTGTCATTTTTCAAGTCACTAAAGAACATCAAAGACTTTGTATGGAGTGAGGAAAATCAGAAGGCATTTGAAGAATTAAAGAAGTATATGGGCCAGGCCCCGTTGTTGGCCAAGCCAGTTCTGAATGAAGTTTTATTCTTGTACTTGGCTGTTTCAGAGAGCGCCTTGAGCGCGGTGTTGGTTAAGGAGGAACTGAAAGTCCAGAAACCCGTATACTATGTCAGCAAAATTTTGCATGGTGCTGAGTTGAATTATTCAGCCATTGAGAAATTCGCTTTAGCCTTGGTAATGGCTTCAAGAAAGCTGCGTCCTTATTTTCAAGCTCACCAAATTGAAGTGCTAACAAATCAGCCACTGAGAAATATCATTCATAGTCCCAAGGCAAGTGGGAGACTGATTAAGTGGGCAATAGAGTTGGGAGAGTTCGATCTCAAGTATAAGCCACGTACGGCCATAAAAGCCCAGGCACTAGCTGACTTCGTGGTGGAATGTACCATACCCAACCAAGAAGTCGGGGGGCAGGAAGATACCATACCTCAAGACAAGGGAGTCGACAATGGGGACAGGGAGAAGAATGACAAGGAGAAAGAATATTGGGTTCTCTATTTTGATGGAGCATCAAAAACAAATTCCAGTGGAGCAGGGTTGGTTTTGCAAAGCCCTGATGGGTTCTTAATTGAGTATGCTATGAAGCTAGATTTTCCAACCACAAACAATGAGGCAGAGTATGAAGCCCTGATAGCTGGCCTTGGTCTAGCTGGGACACTTAGAGTCAAAAACTTAAAGGTCCGTGGAGACTCGAAGCTGATCATATCCCAGGTAAAGGGAGAATTTGAGGCAAGGGATGATACGATGGCTAAGTATGTCCGCCTAGTAAGGGCTGTGATGACCCAATTTAATGAGTGCCATGTTGAACACATTCCAAGGGAAGAAAATGTTAAGGCAGATGCGCTATCAAAGTTCGCTCCGTCTGAGATTGAAGAAAGTTCAGGAAGTGTGTACTTCCGTGTTTTGAAGACACGAAGCATAGATGTTAAGCTGCTGGCTCCCATAGGCTTGGGGACGTCATGGATTGATCCCATCAAGGCTCACATTCAGACCGGTTGGTTGCCAAGTGATGCAAATGAAGCACGGAAGTTAACTGTTCGGGCACTAAGGTACTCTTTGATAGATGGGATTCTTTACAAAAGATCTTTCGTGGTTCCCTACTTGAGGTGTCTCAGGCCCGATGAGGCACGCTTGGCTCTTGAAGAAGTGCATGAAGGTATTTGTGGACAACACTTGGGGGGCAGGGCCTTGGCTCATAAGATAACTCGTTTAGGCTTCTATTGGCCAGAAATGATGGCTGATGCCAAAGAATATGTGAAGAAGTGTGATCGCTGTCAGAAGCATGCACCAGTTGTTAGACAACCCCCCGAGATGCTGACCTCTATCAACTCGCCTATTCCCTTTGCCATGTGGGGGATGGATATTCTAGGGCCTTTTCCTATGGCCACGGCACAAAGGAAATTTCTGATTGTAGCCATTGATTATTTCACCAAGTGGATCGAAGCCAAACCCTTGGCCAAAATCACAACCAAGCAGGTTGCACAATTCCTGTGGGAAAACATTATGTGCCGATATGGAATTCCCCGTATCCTCGTCACTGACAATGGAACACAATTCAACAATGAGGAATTCAAGAAGTATTGTGAAGAAAATGAAATTGAGTTACGATTCACCTCTGTGGCTCACCCGCAAGCCAATGGGCAAGCAGAGGTAGCAAATCGGATAATCCTAGATGGACTAAAAAAGAGGATCGAGAAGTCAAGAAATAATTGGGTGGATGAGATACTTCCAATATTATGGGCCTATAGGACTACCTGTAGAGTCACGACAGGAGCAACTCCTTTCATGTTGGCATATGGGGCAGAAGCAGTAGTTCCCGTGGAGATATCGCATTCCTCTCCAAGGATTCAAACTTTCAATGCTGTAGAAAATGAGGAAGGGCAGAGGTTAGCCCTGGATCTAATTGATGAAGTGCGAGATGAGGCACATGCAAAGATAGTAGAATATCAGAAAAAGGCTTCATTCTATTACAACCTAAGGGTTAAAGAGAGATTTTTTAAACAAGGAGATCTAGTCTTGAGAAAAATAGAGGCTTCTGGTGTTGGACAGAAAGGAAAGCTTGCCCCGAATTGGGAAGGGCCGTACAGAGTCAAGAGCGTTCAGGGTAGAGGAACCTACAAGCTGGAAACTATGGAAGGTTTTGAAGTCCTGAGGACCTGGCACGCACAAAACCTGAAGGTTTACTACGTGTAAGATAGGTGAAGTACGATTCTCACTTGTCATTGACAAGTAGGTTTAAAAGCACCATGAAGCTTTGCTTGCGTAGGATTTTATATTCCAGTAGAATTTACATTGTCTAGTTATTGTTGATTAGGGTCGAACCCATGCTGTGTAAGGTTTTGAAAAACCAGACTTCATATTAAAGAGCTTGAAATTATTTCAATCCAAGGATGTTTAAGGTTCAAATGCATATTAAGATTGTAAAGTTAAAACAGAAAAAGGCAAGAAAAGCAACATATAAAACATAACCCCGAAGGGTAACAAGTTCTGATATAAATAAAGTTCAAAAAGAAGATATACAAAAAGCTAGGCTTTGGAAGGCTGAGATTCCTCAGAACCACTATCCGAAGTCTCTTCGGAAGTTTCAGTCGTTTCTTCGGAAGTCTCGGTCGTCCCCTCCGAAGTCCCTGTAGAAGTTCCCTCTGCAGGAGATGATGGCTGTTGAGGCGCTGCTTTGGGAGATTCTTCCACCCTGGCCTTCTTAGCGACAGGCTCGAACTCCTCCTCGGAGGAATCTTCCTCCTCTCCATCCTTGATCATGCCAGCAAGCTTTTCAGTAACGCCTCCAAGCTCTGGAACCCGCACTGGGCAAGGAAAGGGCGACTGCTCAAGGACCTCGGGAAACTCATCCTGGATGGCCTCCACAGCAGCGTCCCAGCCTTCCTTATAGCTAACAGGATGAAGAAGGGCGTCATGCTCCACCATCAAGTCTTTGAATTCTTGAGTGTCCATCCAGCCATCAAAGGCTTTTTCCTTCTGCGCCTTCAAGATGACATTTTCAGCCCGGGCCGTCTCCAGGTCAGAAGTGGAAGAGGCCAATTGAGCTTCAAGGGCCTCAATTTTTTGGTTGGCCTCCTCAATCTTCTCAGCCACTGTAACAAACAAAGTCAGTTGAAAATCAATGAAATAAAAGTGCAGGAAATAAAGGAGATAAGAAAGGGAACTTACTTTTCTTATTAACGGGCGAAAGGCCGCGTTCTACCAGGACGGTCTCCCGGATAAGGTCCCAACAATGGGAAGTGTCGTTGTCTTGCGTAAGGAGGTTGAAACCTCTAGCCTCCTCCTCAGACAAAGTTATGTCATTCGGGCTCCCGTCCACGGCCAGCCCAAAGGATGATCGAAACAGGGAGCCCCAATCTCCACCTTCCCAAATAAAAAACAAAAAATCTTTCTTCCACCCCAAGTTGTTGTTAGGGATGGACTTCCCATTCACGATATGGGGGATAGTGGGGCGCTGGTTGATAGAAACCCAACCCGGACTTTTATCAGGGCTGTTTTTGAACTGAAAAATCTTCCTGAAGACAGCAACAGGTGTGGGGACGTTGTGCTTGGTGCATTGCGACAGATAGCACAGAATCAACCTCCAGGAATTAGGGGGAAGTTGGCAAGGGCTGATGCCCACATCAGCCAGTAGCAAAGGAATGAATGGATGAAAAGGGAGTCTAATACCTGCCCTTAGAGTATCCCTATAGACGCATAGCGCGACCGTCTTCCACTGACAGGCCCTGTCGGCCGGACCCGCAAGAACCAGCTTAAAAGGCTCCTTGATTTTGAAGCAGCTGCTTAACTTTTCCAGCTCCTTGGGATCCCATAAAGCACTTATATGATCGTGCGCGTCTAGATGCGCATCAGACGGATACTCGTCCCCTCGAGTGTTGATCATGTCGATTAAGGAAGTATACCTCGATCGAATAGGAAAATCGTTGGACTTTCTAGCCACGTTCATCTTGGCCAGACGGGTCATTCTTTTGTCAGCCATCTGAAAAAAAGTAAGGGGCACGTAAATAGGCTATCTTAAAGTGGCACACAATGGAATAATAGACACGAAAAGCAAAGGGAGGAATCTTACCTGAAGAAGCGCTCCTGAAAAAGGCTTTGAGCTCCGACTTGCTGTTATTCCTCTGAGAATCTTAGCAGGAAGATGAAGAAGAAAACTAAGAAATGAGAAAGTGAGGAGTAATAGCCTTTCCTCATTCCTTTATATAAGAGGAAAAGGAAGTTGAAGGGACGAAAAGCCCATTGAGGACAAAAGCCCATAGGAAAAAGCCCAGAAAAAAGAATATTCCAGAATATTCCTAGGAATTCTAGAGCATTCTAAACAGGGTGTATTAAGCCCAGATCAATAAAAGAGGCCCAATAAGATTTTGAAAAGGCCCAATAAAAGAGGCCCAATAAGATTTGGAAAAGCCCAATAATAGAGGCTCAGTAAAATTTAATAAGGCCCAACAAAAAAGGCCAGGCCCAAATCCAATTAGGATTTGGAAAATACAATATCCTAAATTAAAGCTAAATAAAGAAGGCTAGTGGAAGACCAGGAACCAGGTCGAAATCCAGGTCATGAATCCTGCCCGAAATCTTTCGAGCAGACACCCGAAAATAACAGGTAAAAAAGACCAGAATCCAGGTCGAATTCCAGGTCGTGAATCCTGCCCGAAATCTTTCGAGCAGACACCCGAAAATAACGGGTAAAAAAGACCAGAATCCAGGTCGAATTCTAGGTCGTGAATCCTAGTCGAAATCCTTCGACCAGGAAGCAAGAAAATCAAAGAATTTTCGAACAGGATTCAGGTCGAAATATCGACCAGAATCCTAGTCAAAATCCTAGTCGATAGGCTCATGGCAAGAAGCTGGAATAACGGGACTGAATTGAGGTCGAAACTTCGACCAGGAATGAGGTCGAATAAACCAAGCATCTTTCAAAAAAAAGGGGGATTAAAAACTCAGGTCAAAGTTCGACTAGGATCCTGGTCGAATTCTAGGTCGTGAATCCTAGTCGAAATCCTTCGACCAGGAAGCAAGAAAATCAAAGAATTTTCGAACAGGATTCAGGTCGAAATATCGACTAGAATCCTAGTCGAAATCCTAGTCGATAGGCTCATGGCAAGAAGCTAAAAAAAAAAAAGAGGTGGAATTTTCGACCTAGATCCAGGTCGAATTTTCGACTAGGATCCTGGTCGAATTCCAGGTCCTAGATCCAGGTCGAAATTTCGACTAGGATCCTGGTCGAATTCCAGGTCGTGGATCCTAGTCGAATTCTTTCGACCAGGATGGCAAGGCTGACCCCTATTTTCAACTAGGATCCAGGTCGAAATTTCGACTAGGATCCTGGTCGAAAAAGGGCTGGAAAATCTGAAAAATAGGGAAAAATCCCAGAAAATTAGGGAAAAATCCCAAAAAATTAGGGAAAAATCCCAGAAAATTAGGGAAAATCCCAGAAAATTAGGGAAAAATCCCAGAAAATTAGGGAAAAATTCCAGAAAATTAGGAAAAATCCCAGAAAATTAGGGAAAAATCCAGAAAATAAGGAAAAAAATCCCGGAAATTAGGGAAAAATCCAGAAAATAAGGAAAAAATCCCGGAAATAAGGGAAAAATTCCTGGAAATTAAGATAATTCCTGAATAAAAGGAAAAATTCATTGTAAATGTGTAGGTCGCTCCACACTTTACGGAAAAACGAAACCCTGTAAGGGAACGAATAGACTTAACTTCTGCGAAACCTAATCAATGTTTCCCAAAAGTTGGGGGGCAAATGATAGGGATAAATAAATTATGCTTGTATAATTAAATACTGCATTAATTGTACAAGATGTGGGCTGCTAGACCCAATAAAAAGATATATGATACTCAGACCAGAAAGGTTAAGCCTGATGGACCAGATCAGGCCTGATGGAATAAAAAAGGCCCAAAAGCCCTGATTATTAATTAATTTCGTAATTAATTAATAAGGGACAAATCAGATGTTGAAAAGAGTCCCGATAAGGATATAAATCCTTGGAGATTAGCCTCAAGGGGACCTAAAAGGATAAGGAATCAGTTTCCTACTATCTAGGACTCCAAAGTCCATTCTAATTATGAGACTTGCCCACCAAGTCTCCTATACCAAGTCCAATTCAAGGACTCCCAACATCTATATAAGGGGTCTCACCCCCACCAATCAGAACTACGTTTTTTGGCTTGATTCTCTAATTCACAGAGATACGTAGGCATCTCGTAAAGGCAGATTGAGTCACGAAACACGAGAGCAGCCATTAAAGGCCTTGAGCTCCCGAATCTTAGTATTAAATACAGCAAGTAATAACCTTAGTTTTTTATCCATAACAGATATACAAAAAGCTTGAGCATCTCTGTAAATCTTCGCTGCCATTTTCACTACTCTCTTGGGAGAGAAGATGAACGGAATGAATGGTTGATTCTTTCTGCTGCAAATTGTGTAGACTTTATATTCAATAAAATTGTGTGGCTGAGGATTCTGTGGCGACAACAGGAATACAGTAGAGTAGAATTGCATTGGAATATTCCCACATTTCTATGGCGACTCCAAGCTGTGGCGACTACTAGGGTGACAGGAGAGGAGCCTGTGGCGACCTAGGAGAGTACTAGTACAACAAATGTACTTATTACTTTCCTTTTATAAACCAAAACATTACCTTACTATATGTACACGTTTTTTATTTTATTTTATTTTTATTTTATTTTTTCTTTTTCTTTTTCTTTTATTTTTCTTTTCTTTTGTTTTCTTTTTCCTTTTTCTATTTTCTTTTTCTTTTCTTTTCTTTTTCTCTTTTTCTTTTTTTGTTTTTTTTTTTTTAAATTTAAATTGTAATTAAATTAATTTATTAAATAAACTTAAATATAACTTATATAAATAAACTAATTTAGATTTATAAAATAAACTTATTTAAAGTTTATATGATAAATTATTTTAAGTTTATTAAATAAATTATATTAAAGTCCATTAAATAATTTATTTAATTTAACAATTAAACTTTGAGCTTCGCCAGTCCCCTGAGCTGTTTAGCTGTATAACATGTGCACCTCTTCTCGTACTTTAATAGATAGACATTCAATCCAAGTACGTTCGTCAACTTAACAATCCTCTATAGATAATACCCAGATTCCTTTTACGAGCTGTTGACGCCTAGTGCAACTGGTCTGGTTCACAAATGACTAACCCCGATTCAGGTCTTCGTATTATAGCCTTGATTAAATTGTTAAGATTGTAACAACTTTATCGCTTCAGACACTGATTGCCAATAAATAACTGTACTTCCACTGGAATCCTTTATGGTACTTTAGACAACGTCTTCATTAAACTCTGTCTATACCCTGTCTTCAATTCTTCAGATTCCTATGCTTCATACACTGTCTATCTTCAATCAATGCCAATACGCTGAAATCTTCCGATAGCACTTGTATACTGAATCTTCAACATTTCTGAAACCCTTAAAGTCTTTAACCTTTGTTCTTCACTGAGGCATGATCATATTAATGAACTTCTTACAGTGACCTGTAAACAGACTTCAAGCTTTCTTCTAATCTTCTGATTCTTTGTATTTGCTTTGTCTTCATTCTTCCTGATTTCTTGTGTAGACGTAGTATTATTAAGCTGTCATGTTCTAGTGTTGCTATTGTGTTGAGTTATTACGTAACGGTTCATACGGCTACGCAGTCTCACCAATAGACTTCAGTATAAGCTGTTTTGAGCATCAAAGTTCGTACTGATATCTAATTTGATATGACAACAAATTGAGTATTGATATCAAGAGTTGAGTTTTAAATAAAGTTTATGATTCATTCCATAATCATTGTTTCATGTTGATGTTGTTTACGATATTTTCGTAAACACTGTTTTACGAGTTTTATTCTCGTCAAGATTCAAAGTATTGCTGAAGCATTTCGCTTGAAAATATCAAAAATTGTTTTGAATACAGTGAGGAAACAATTATCCGATTCTTTAATAAATTTTCTGTTTCACCAATTATGATTTTAAAATATTATGCGCTATTGCAGATATCGGTTTTATATCAAAACGACCATAAATATGCTATAATGAACTTGCTGAGCATTTCTTTCGCTCATAATTGCTTGTTTTCAAATTTAACCTCCAATGATGATTAGCTTGCGCTGTTTAGCTACGTAATTCAAGAAAGCAAGGAAGAAGCTTTTGGGAAGGTGGTTGATCCAGGGTTTGTGAACTAGTATAAGTTCTGTTATGTAAAGTTGTTTATATTATATTATATTATAGTTGTGTATTGTATAATTGGGCCTAGTATACTTATTTTCGAAGTTATACAAGCGGGTTTTGTTTTGAGTTTGTATATTATTGAAAAGAGTTTTAAAAGAAAGTGAAAATTTTATTGGTGGAATTTGGAATTCTTGTTTCTAGAACTGTAACCTGAAAAGATCTTGGTATAGTTTGGGGTCACAGATGCTAAATATCTTCTGCTAGCATTTACTTATTAATTTAACAGATTAATTTGGATTAAGATTTCATCGTGACAACCAAATCCTATGACACGTTGGTATCAGAGCTGAAGTTATAGTAAACTAGAAACGAGAGTGTGTAAGTGTGTGTGTAGCTATGTGAGGACGCTTGAGCTCATATCGAGTTCATGTTGGACTATTGGATATAGTATCAATGAGTAAGCTAAGATAGGCACATTCGTTTGAGATGGTTATATTGAGCTGGACAAAACTCCTGGCAATTGCAAACTTCTATCGTGGAATCTTCTGAGGCTACTACAATTCGACGACGATGAAGATTATCGATATCCTTAAAACCTGAAGAAGTGTCTAGAATCGGATGATGAGTGAACAGAAGAGTTCGAATAGAATATAAGTATCAAGACCTTGGAAATACCTTCTCTTTCTATAACTTCTTTTGACCTCTCTCAAAAAGAGGTATCTGTTAGATGATATATTCCTTAACACGTGTTTATGCCAGAATCTTATTTTCTGGATTTCATTTTCTCCAGAAATATCAGCTTTGAACCTTTTCAGTTTTGATCTGAGGATTTCCCTAACAAGTCATTTATTAGAAATCCTTTAATATTCATTTGATTTTAAATTCATTTCATATTCTTTTATTCTGACTGAGATGAACAACCCTAACTATAGGGGACACAAGGTATACATGTTTTTGTGATAGGAGTTGGATGAGACACCATCACTTATGTGTGTTGTGACTATAAGGAGGTTAACAATCTTTAGTAGTGTCCTAATATGGGCACGCAATACCAAGTTCATTTGATCATATTGATCTCTCAATTATTCTTTCATTTTAACAACACTTTCTCACAAATTCAGATTTTGGTAACCACAATGGTGGGACACCCGTCAGATGAATCTGAGTCATAATCTACAAGTTGCTAGTTTTCCTTTTAGGGTTCCAGATTTGAACTCTGGGAAGGTTAACAATGATTCGAAGAATTTAGCATAAAGATCAAAGTTCCCTTCTAATGTCTGTGAAGACATTTCCTTGTGACTCATCAGGTAATATCTGAATCATTGTCAACAAGTTGCCGATCTACACCTATGTCAGATCCACTATCCGCAGATGCATCCAGAGGATTTAAGCCTGGGGAGGTAGACACTGACCACTGACATATGGCTATTGGATCAGTATCCTCTCCTAACACCTGTAAAGGCAATTGGTCCATTATAAAACCTTGAACAATGGAATCTGACCGTAAAATGGTCGAAACTCTTGTTTCCATCAACTCATCCTTTGTGTGTGTAACCTTTCCTTGTGCATCAAGAATTGCTTATGTTTGAGGTGGTGACACTATATCGGATACCCTGGCCGACAAGCGAATTTCAATAGACGCACCCTATTGAGAGGATGAATCTAGTAACTGTTTTTGTGCCTTTTCAGCCATTACATCTTTTTGAGAAGATGTATGGAAGCTAGCAGTTGCCTCAGTTTTCAAACTACTTATAACGACTCGTATATTTTTTTTTATATATTATTTAAATGTGCAATTATTAAATAATTGCATAAATAAAATAGGGTTGTGGGTTTCGTCAGCTGGATATTATTTTTGTTAATATTTTAATTAATTATGTGTGATCGTTGGTGTTCGTGTATTAATTGTATAATTCGTTGTGAAGCTGTGTGGTGTCACTTTTGTATTTAAAGATGATTTTATTCAGGATTTATTTCCATAAATACTTGAATTATCCCTAAAATCATTTTATGGCCTCATAATTTTATTAATTATTCTTAGGGGTTTTTAAAATTTAGAAATCAATATTTTATTGATTATTTACCCTTAAATGATTTTCTGATTGTATTTATTTATAAAATCCGAATTAAATCCAGAAAAGTTTCAAAAAATTATGAAACTTATATTTATTTAAGTTTGGAATATTCCGAGAATTTTAAAATTATTTTGGTAATTTTGAGGATAAATTTCACCTGCGCATTGTTTCGTTATTTCGTTAAAAATGAGCATAAATTGCGTTTCAGAAATTATTTTAAAATTATGAAAATTCTATTTTTATTAACTTTTAATTATTTCGGGATATATATATCATGTTAGCACTAATTTGGATTTATTCCGAGGTGTTTTTAATCGCACCTCGTTTCGTTAAATTATAAACATTTTGGATAAAAACGATTGACAAATGAAATTATTCATCCCCTTTTCTATCTATTAATCCCTGTAAACCCTTTTCCTCTCCTATCTCTCAGGTTCGATCTCTCTCTCTCTCTCTCTTTAATCCTCTCGCTCTCTATTTTCTCTCGAAAATTCTCTGTTCTCTTGATTCTCTGCAGTCTCTCTCTCCCAGGCAATCTCTCCTCTTTTTCTTCTTCTCTTTCCCTCATTTTTCTCTACCGGTTTCTTCCATTTCCGGCGAGTTTGGTCGCCGTCCGGTTGCTGGTTGACGCTTGACTCTGGTTGATTATATATGTGTGTATTTTGTATGTATATATATGGGTGCAAGTAATCAGTTCTCGAGCCGCCTCCATTCACCGCTCCTTTTGCTTTTTCTGGCGAAGGGTGTGGTGGCGTGAGGGGCTGCTTTTGTGCGCACACCTGTTGTGTGCCTTTTTCCGTTCTGTTCTTCCAGCTACTTGTTCTATTTGGTGAAGCGCACGCGCTTGCGAGTGTTTAATTCAGCAGATTGTATTTTATTATGATTTCTGAAATTTTGATGAAATTAATTGATATGTGGTGCAGATAATTTAGTTAATTAATTGGTAGAATCCGTAAGGAAACCCGAAATTTATCGGGTACCGACGTATTTTACCGCCGTCGGCGATGAGTTTCGGCGAGCCGACGGTGGACGGTGATGAATATTTATGAGTCCTACGAACAAAAATTATAAAATATGAATTAAAACATAAAACATGAATAATAATTCATAATTGTATTTAGTTGGTGTTTGGGAAATGTGTGGATTGTTGTTGTTGTGGTTGAATCGGTGTTTGGGTGGTTGTTGTAGCTATTGTGATTTGGTTTGACGTCGGGATGTTCGACGGGTTAGCCGATAATCAAAGGAGGTGCTGCCCGATTTCCGAAAAATTTAATTACGGAAATACGAGGCTGTACCCAATGGCTATCGGAACGTCGATCCATTATATGTAATTATTTTGTACGAAATATGATTATGTGTTGTGATGAAATACTTTACGAAAATCGATAACCCTAATTTCATAAAAGGATAAATATACCTATTTTCTGAAAACGAACACCGAACCGACTTTCAAAGACGTGAACCCTAATTGATACGTGTACTATAATATTGAATATGTTACGAGTTGGGTTTTGTTAACGTTCAGGTAGATTGTTAGCGAGGATATGTCAAGCATAATCGAAGGTCTAAGTTAGGGTGTTTCGACTTTGTAGGTACTAGTCGGAAAGCCCAAGGGTTGGCGTTGGATAGCCTAGTGGACAGTCGACGAGCTCAGTAAGATTCCAATCGAAGGACCTGAGTGTTGAAGTCGAATCCAGGGTAATCTAGTGGTTAGATGTTAAAGCCTGAGCGTCCGTATCGGCTCAAGGTCAATCGATAATATTTGTAAAGCTTTGCAAGGCAAGTACCCCTGACCATATCTTTATGATTCAGCATATATGAATATAATGTTGTTTTATTCTCGTAGTGGAACAGAATGATTTAAGTTACATATCCCCTGGGTTCAAATTGTTTTGTTAACTTGTGTTTTGGGGGAAAAGTAACTTCTGAAAATGCCTATCTCTAAAATTTGAATAAAATGAAAATGTTTTGGAAAAATGTGATGTGTTATAATTGTTTTGACAAGAGATAGGTAAGTGATTTGGAAAACTGGATAAAAATGATCAGATAGTTGGATGAGTGTGCGCAGAAGGCCCGTAACGGCCTGGAAGTTAGCGTAAGAGGCGAAGTGGTTGCGCACCCTATTATAACCACCAGCCCAGCGTGATAGAGACCTAGCTAGTCTCTGAGTTCCGGAACAAATTTCATATGATAGCCTGATCAGCTGTTTTACCAGGAATCATCCAATACTTTTAATATCTGAGCAAGTGATTTTGAGGTTCCCGGAGAGGAACAAATTTTATAGGTCCTGTGATGGGACGAGGTTTATAGATCCTGTGATGGGATAAGTTTTATGGTTCCCGTAACGGAATAAATGATTTTGGGTCCCCGTAACGGGACAAATGGTTTTATGGGTCCTGCGATAGGACGAAAGATTTGAAAATGAAAGAAGCATGCTAAAATTAAAATTGATATTTGTGCACAACACACAACTGATGATTTGGTTTTCCAGAGCATACTAGTTTTGATATCCAGTTCACACATGTTTTACTTGTTTTCCAAGCAAGTTATAATTTCTGTTCCTATAATTGTTTATCATAAACTTTTTTGATTATTATTCATATAGTGGTGCTGCTGAGCAATCTATTGCTCACCCTTGCAAAATGTTTTATATATGTATTGCAGATACTTAGGAGATTCTTCAGTGGTAGTCGGGGAAGAGTTCCAGTTCCTTCCGTGTCAGGCTCCTCTGAGGTAGTTGTGTTGGACCCAAGCGGGTCTGTTGAGTTCCTGAACAAGGATAGTATTGTTTGGATTGTTTTTAGTAAGCTGGTTTTGTGTCGGTTGTAACCTAAGTCATACTTAAACCTGGAAAAGGTCTTGGTAAAGGGGTTCGAGATTATGTATAATTAATAATTTGGGTTATATTATTTATTAGTATTGTTGTTGGTGAAGTCAACTCCTGACCCCGGGGTTGAGGCCGTCACACTACTACTCAACTTTGTAGGAGACAGAGCTACGGGGTTGACTTCATAACCTTCCTTATGTGGTGCACTAAGGCACTTTCTCCCTTATGCTCATTTATACTCCATTTTAGTGGTAAGAGAGTATTGGTTAGTTCTATTTCTGTGTTTGTCTTTATAGTCTGGGATAGAAGTTGTGGGTTTTTAACCTCATGACTATCAAATGAAAGAAGGACATTGGAGCCTGAACCTGTATCACAGAACATATGGCGATATAGAGATAAAATACACTTAAGATATATAATGAATGAAAATTATACATTTAATCTTTTGAGAGAAATGATGTATAATAGTGTTTTCACAAAGATTTTAATGAATAAAGTAATCACCAATGTAGAAAGAAGTTTGATTTTCTCCTAAAACTGTTTGAGTGCACAAGTATGTTTTTATGCCTAAAAAGATAAATGATTTGATAAGACACAGACTGATGACCTAGCAGTATTAAGAAGAGAAAGAAAGATTTTTGCTTTCAATTTGAATGAGTTTTTGTAAAAGCATTGATCACTTAGGGTAAAGTCTAAGCAATTCTCATTCATATCAAAAGCTCCATAATCTATCTTTATAAAATTATTACCAACAATATTCTTTATTGGTAAATAATCTTAATAAGCATGACTATGCTGCTAATTTCAAATTGTAGTGAATCTGTCAAATATAGCAACTCATATAAATCCACTAGAACTTAAAATCTCACAATTATCTGCAATAAAATATTAACAATATATCATTGTCTGATACTTGTCAAGTACTTTGGATACCAATAATTATGTTGCATCCTATTTTAAATATTAAAATAAGATATCAATGAATTAAATACCAATTATCTATCAAAAAGACATCAACATTCATTTTCATATATCATACAATTGTTAACTCCTAACAACTGTAATATCTCAAATAATATTGGTTCGATAAATAAAGCAACATTAACCAACAGTGTCTTATTTGCAATCTTAGAAAAATATTCTAAGTTCCATATACTTTGATCCATTGAGTATTGCATCTATTATCAAAGTATTTAGGAATTTTATATTAGTATAAGTGACTGAGGATAAGCATTGATTACTTAGAGGAGTTCTAAGTAATGTCACAAATACTAATACTTCACAATTAGTTCATAGTTGAACTCTTAACTAAATATCATTAATTGATATAAGTCAAAAATTAGCATACAACTAATCATGCTACAATTATCATTCCGATTTCGGTGAATTCTTGAGATATAAGCATTGCTAAATTCACTGAAACCAAAATCTCATAATTAACTTATAACACACAAGTTACAATCAACATACTAGATATCAATTGTTGACAAATTTAGTTATAATCAATCATGCTGCTAATTTATTTTAAGTTAGTTTGAGTTATGGAGCAAATAAAATCATTGAATTGCTTCAATTTCCATGATCCAAACTACCCAAAATAAATATTAAATAAATTAATACTAAATATCTATGAGTTAGATACTAGCACTTAAATATTTATAATTTTCCTTAAATAATTACCAATAGAATATATTACTTATATACATGGCAATCACTCTCTGGATAATTAGTAATTTTAGAAATAATTTCTAAGAATATAAAATATTGAGAGTTTTATACACATAACTTAGAAAATACTTCAACTTTCAATATCAGTGATTTTAGAAATAAGCATTGATTACTTAGAACAAAAATTCTAAATAATATCACTAATACTAAAAGTACCACAATTATTCGTACATGATACAAATAATTATGCTGCATATTATTTTAATATAATTTAAATTATGAGACTGATATAAAATGGAATTTTCTACAGTCATAATTTAAGTCAATTAAAATAGTATTCAAACTTAATGCTATAATATTTGACTACCACAAATGTATATGACATTAATCATGATAATCAAGATAGTAGCACTAAGTACGAGGAACTAGATTACTGATAAATTCATAAGTCCTTTAAATATTGAAGATTTAATACTTATGAACTTATATGAAGAATTCCTTACAGATGGGATTTCCAACTAATATGCAATGAATGATATCCCACACTTCCAAACCAGTCTTGAAAGATTAATTTTTAACAAGTGATTTAATAAGTGTTTCTGCAAGTGACTCTTTGACTAAAAGACATGCTCTCGAAATAAATGATACCTGGTGTGAAGGTGCCTTGTCATAGAGTGTTCCACAGAGTTGTTGGATTTGAAGTTGTTTCTCATCATAATAGGAAATCAATCTTTTTCCATAAAGTTGACAGCTTCCTGAGATGCTTCTCCTGTCACTTAGGTTGACAGCTTCAGAGATGCTTCTCCTGTCTTTCTTACAACCTGTATAATATGTATCCATATAGCCAAACATGTTAACCATAATATCTTTAGGGTACTTTACTCCAAGAGTTGGTAGTCCCTTAAGATATCTAATAATCTTGTTAATAGCTATAAGATTGGATTCTCTAGAATCCACTTTGAACCTTGCACATTGGCATCTTGAGAACATTACATGTTGTCTATTAGCATTTGAGTAAAAGAGTGAGCTCTTCATACCTCTATAGCTTATCATTATACCTGAGTTGCACTGATCAAGCTTTAGTGGTTTCTGTTGGTAAGTAGTCTTGGCATGTTCAGAATCGTCCAAATTTTGCATCATCAAAAGATCCTTAACTTACTTGTATTGCCATCATTCTTTTGGTTTACTTGTTCTCCTAAAAGAATTGTTCTTTTGGCTTGATTGAGCTCCTAAAAGAATTACTCTAATGGCTTGCTTAAAGTAATCCAAAAAAGAATTGCAACCTTTCCAACACGCTCCTCCATACCTACTCTGCAATTACTTAGCAAATAATCTTGCACAAGTCTTTGTTAGTAGACCAACATATAACATTATCATTATATCACTGCACATATAAAACAATATGTTTGTGCCTAGTGATAAGAGAGTTATTAATATGACAACTCTACTAGTTCATATTAAATTGTAACTTCAGTTAGAGTGTCATACAATGTCCTTGACGATTGCTTGAGTAGTATACTAGTTCATACCAACCTGAAGTGAGATTGTGAAGAAGAGATATGCATAGTCCAATAGATCTGCAACTGCAAAGTCCATGAACTGTAGTGCATTGACTTCCTCTTTTATCTCACCAACCAGGAGTGCACTTGTACACATCTACTAGAGTCCAATTCCAAGTGTAATGTGCATCAGGTGCCTGATATGTCATAATATCCTCAAGTCTCGTCACTGGTGCTTTCTGTTAGATACTGCTTCCAGATAATAACCTAGTATCCAGTTTGGCCTTGTCCCTCGTAACAATGCCATTATCATTTAGTTTGACTTCTGGTTATCCTTGTACCAATTACAAAGTTGTCATTTGGTTTGGATACCAGCTTCCCTGCAATCTGTTTGCTGACTGATTGAGTTCATTTTGCTTTGTAATCACCCAATCAATCCGGATCTATCAGAACTCAGCAGCCCTGCTAATTTTGCTTAGTTTCTTATTTAGATAGAAATCTAGAGAAACAATCATTCGCACTCAGCAGCCCTGCTAATCATTACTCCACCATCTGGATCACTTAAGAACTAGACTCTGGGAATAGACTTGACGTCAAACCCTTTGTCTCAGCAGATATGTTCTTGTTGTGTCCTTTGAATTTTCAATGTGGTGTTTTGTCTAACTAGTTGATCCTTCTATTGCTCCCCCTAAGCTGTTGCTGGGATTTCCTGAAAATCCTTACCCTTGCTGACTGGCTTCATTGAAATAATGAGTTGTGTTATATACTGCCATTCCACTGTTTGGATATGAATCATCAATACCATAAATTTCTCCTTTAACAGCTTGGAGCATGGAGTTGTTGAATTGTGAACTTAGACTGTCTATCACCTTCTGTTGATCAGTCACAAATTCCCTGTAGGTTGTAGACTCCACTGAGTAGCCATGAAAAATATCCTAACTAGTCTTCGCTGCAAATGCCAAGATATTCAACAACTGAAAACATTTCATTATTTGTTTCTGCAGAACATTCTCTCCAAACACTTTCAGGTTATCCAGTGTTTACTCTTGTTGGCCATTAACTCATTTGTGGTCTCCATGTATACATCCTGATCAAGGCTTGATCTTACTTGTTGTAAACTATTTTGACTACTCCAGCCCTTTGGTATTTAGGAAGTCTTGATTATCTTGATATTTCCCTTGTAGCTTTAATCAAATTCTGGTTCTTCCTTTGTACCACTCCATTCTGACACGGAGGTCCTAGTGCTGAATATGTCTCTACAGTTGCTTCCAGTTTGATCTCCTGATATGATCAATCACCATCTGTGATGTCTTGTCTTGAGAACGCATGAACAACAACTTTGTTTGATAAGAGTAGTCAACCACCATCACTAAGGTATATTTTTACTTTGATATGATGTTGTCTTTGACTTCTCTTTCTGACATGCCTCACATTTATCGTCTTCTGAATTCCAGATGAGGCAGTCCTCTCACTAATCCCTTTTTATAAAAGAGTTCCTTGAGTTGATGTTCAAGGGTGAGAGCTTCTAATGCCATAGCTAAACTTTTGTCAGATGAAGCTTTACAGTAGAAACCATTAACTTTACCTTTCCTGATAGTCTAGCAACGAGCATATCCTTTCCTTACTCTAAGAAGAGCAAGCTTCCCAACTTTCCTCCTTGAGATGAAACACTAATCCTTCATTGATTTGACATTTGTCCTTTGATGCAGAACTGTCTGATAAGAGGATTTGTGCCTTGATTCCCCGGCAAGGAAGTTGCTTCAATTGTTATTAGTGACACCAATTGTTCAATTCATGATGATATCCCTTTATCTGTATAGCTTGTCCCGTAATGAAAACATCTGCTGTCATCTCCAAAGATTATTGACGGAATAGCTTTTGTTGATCACATTTGATTGTGAGGCTCTTTTTTTTATCATATGCCTTGAGTATGAATTACCAAGAATACATATGAATCGATTGACCTATTATATCCTGCACCACACATGGATTAACAATTCTTGGTACCCAACTTATCAGTTTGGGTCTGTTAGGTCACACAACACTATAGAAGGGGGTTGAATACAGTGTTTATACAATCAAATTGATTTAACACAAGTATGTAACAAAGATCAAGTATATTGAATAAACTCTGTTACAATAAGAACTGTTGTTCTCTCTTAGTGATGAACAAATATCACTAAGAGCTGCTAGGTTACAGTGTATAATCTTCTCGATAATGATAACACATATAGTGTAAACCCTAAGTCTGTGTTTATCTAGTACACTGTTGTGAATATGTTGTGTACTTGATGATTAGCTAAACAAAACATCTAAGTAGATTTTACTTAGTGAAATAAAGTAGCACTCGACGGATAAGAATTATAGTCCCGACGGATAACTCATTATAGTCCCGACGGATGATTAACTTATTATCCATCAAGTGAGTAGCTTATGTAATAATAAGTTTGTAGCACAGTGTTGTATGCACCTTTGTATAGAATCTGAAGTAGCATATAAGTCATGTTGACTTTAACTAGATATGCAGAATAGTTTGATTAACTGTACATAAGCAATGTCTTGTAATTCTGTATAAGTGAAATGAAGTCAAGTGCCAAAATAGCTACCAACGGATGATTAACAAAGCTTCGACGGATGATCAAATGACTATCAACGGATGTTTAACATAGCAGTCGACGGATGATCAATAAAGTCATCGACGGATGATCTGAAAGTCGACGGATGATCATATCAAGAATTCAAACATCAGTTGAACAGTGAAAGCTGACACACAGCCGTTGAGTTGGATACAAACACACTGTGGAAGCCCATTAACTAGGTAATAGAGGACGAAAAGCAGCAAAGATCAAGACTATTAGATTTTATATTTGTTGAGTCTTTTTGACTTTGTAATCTTGGTAATATATAAACCAAGAGAGTAGCAAATAGAAAAACAACTGAGATAGCTAAGAAACAACAACAGAGAAATCTTTGTAAGCACTATCTTTAGCATTTCCTGTGTTCTTAGCAGTTCTATTTTGTGTAAGCAACTGTGAGCATTTCTGCACACAGAGTCCTCTCGATATATTAAATATATCTCTGGTGGAATTGTTTAAATCCACCAGAAAGTTTTTAAAGACTCTTGTTTTTAATTACTTATGTTTTGATTCATTTAAGTTTACATTCTGCATTGTGCTAATCAAAACAAATATATCCAAAATCGAGTTGAATACTTTTATTTCAAGAAAAAGGTTCAAGAATTCCATTCAACCCCCCTTCTGTAATTCTTGCTATATTGTTAAGGGACTAATAATTGGTATGAGAGCAAGCTCTTAATCTACAAAGAGTTTAAAGATCAAAACAATTCAGCAAGATGAACAAGAAAGATGTTGGAGTCAAGATTCCTTTTCTTGATAAAGATAATTACCATCATTGGAAGGTAAAGATGCATCTTCATATGCTTTCTCAAGATGAGGCCTATGTGGACTGCATAGAAAGAGACCCTCATATTCCAATGAGAGATGCAACAGGAAATGAACCATCTGTTCCAAAGCCAAGGCATGAATGGTCTGAACCTGATATGGAACAAGTCAGGAAAGACAAAAAGGCCATGAACATTCTGTTCAATGGTGTTGATGCAGACATGTTTGATAACATCATCAACTGCAAGACTGCTAAGGAAGTTTGGGACACAATACAGATAATCTGTGATGGTACTGAGCAAGTAAGAGAAAATAAAATGCAGCTCCTGATTCAGCAATATGAGCATTTTCACAATGAAGAAAGTGAGTCACTCACTGACATATTTAGTAGATTCCAAAAGCTACTAAATGCTCTTAAATTGTATGGAAGAGTCTATCAGACTAAAGACTCCAATCTGAAATTTCTCAGATCTCTTCCAAAGGAATGGAAACCAATGACAGTCTCATTGAGAAACTCACAAGATTATAAGGAGTTTACTTTGGAGAGACTGTATGGCATTCTGAAGACCTATGAGCTTGAGATAGAGCAGGATGAAAGAATGGAGAGAGGAAAGAAGAAAGGAGGATCCATTGCACTAGTGGTTGAACTGGAAAAGGAGAAAGAAGTGAAGATGGAAGTTGTGAAATCAACTTCAAAGGCCTGTGAAAGCAAGGGTAAAGGGCTAGCTGCAGAAAGTGAAGATTCATTGAGTCAAGATGACATGGAGGACATTGATGAGCACCTAGCATTCTTTTCAAGAAGATTTTCCAAGCTCAAGTTCAAGAAGAACTTTGGAGCTGCCAAGCCAAATAGAAACATGGTGGACAAATCAAAATTCAAGTATTTCAAATGTGGCTTGGCAGGGCATTTTGCAAATGAGTGTAGAAAGTCAGATTCCAGTAAGAAAAGATTTGAGTCTGTGGATTATAAGCAAAAATACTTTGATCTACTCAAACAGAAGGAAAGGGCTTGTATTACACAAGAGAATGACTGGGCAGCTGATGGTTTGGATGAAGATGAGGATGTCAGCTATGTCAATCTAGCCCTTATGGCCAAGTCTGATGAAACAGAGACAAGTTCCTCAAGCAATTAGGTAATCACTATAAACCTTGCACATTTATCTAAAGCTGAGTGTAATGATGCAATAAATGACATATCTACAGAATTGTATCATTTGCGTGTTACACTTAAGTCCCTCACTAAAGAAAATGCTAAAATCAAAGAAAACAACTTGTTTTTGAGTGAGAGGAATAATGTGCTTGAGTCTCAGTTTGTTGAGTTTGAGAAACTAAAAATTGAGTGTAGAATTGCCAAGGAGGAATAAACTGAGTCCTTGAAAAAGGAAGAAATTTTAAAGAAGCAGCTCGATCGTGAACAGGAGGTGATTAAAGCATGGAAAACATCCAGAGATGTTCATGCTCAAATCACCAAGGTTCAAGGAATTGAGTCTTTTTGTGATGAAGCCTGGAAAAAGAATAAGGAGAAACTAGAACCTATTTTGGTAGATGGATTGCAGACATATGTAGACTCGACGGATGATGAGGACTATCCGTCGGATAACAAAAAGTGTTATCCGTCGAATGATAAAAATCCTCATCCGTCGGCTGTGAGCAAACCCATTAGCAAAGCCAAATTAACCAAGCTAAATGAAAAGTATGGGTCTGTTTCCAAGAACTTTGTTTCAGGAGAGTCAAGTCAAGCCAAGAAAGGGAAGAAGGCTAATGTTGGTCACATGACTGTCAAACAGTTAAGTGACAGACTTGAAAAGATAGAGGTAAAAACAGAGACTAAAAGGAAAAACAATAGGAATGGTAAAGTAGGGATTAACAAATATAATAACTACACACCTGACAAATATGCTCCTACAAAAATCTGTGTCAAGTGTGGTAGTGTAAATCATTTGTCTGTTAATTGCAAATCTGCCATGCCTACTCCCATGTCTGTTCAGCCTCAATTCTCTAACATGAATGCCATGCCTCCCATGCCTGTAAATGCTATGCCTATACAGAACATGAATGCACAGTTTGCTAATATGCCATTTGCACCTAATCCATATTATGTTGCATACAATATGCCTCAAATGCCATTTAGCATGCCTTACTGGAATAACATGTTTGCACCAAGCATGCCATTTCCTGTTAGCCATAACATGCATAATAATTCTGTTGCATCTAGTGGTTTCAAAGGCCCAACCCAAATGACTAAGGAAGAATCTGAAATTCCTAAGTCAAATGAGTTAAGACCTAAGAAACAGAAGAAGAAAGCTAACAAGGCAGGACCCAAGGAAACTTGGGTACCAAAATCAACTTGATTTGATTTTGATGTGTGTAGGGAAACAGAAGGAATCTTTGGTACTTGGATAGTGGTTGTTCAAGACACATGACTGGTGATTCTACCCTGCTCACAGAGTTTGAAGAGAGAGCTGGCCCAAGTATCACTTTTGGAGATGACAGCAAAGGTTATACTGTGGGATATGGCTTGATTTCAAAGGACAATGTCATCATTGAAGAGGTTGCCTTAGTGGATGGTCTCAAACACAATCTGTTGAGTATCAGCTAGCTTTGTGATAAAGGCAACTCAGTAACCTTCAACAAAGAAATATGTGTTATGATTAATAATCAAAACAACAAAGTGGTTCTCACTGGTGTGAGAAGAGGAAATGTGTATCTAGCTGACTTCAACTCAACTAAAGCAGAATCTGTAACTTGTCTTCTCAGTAAAGCAAGTCAAGATGAAAGTTGGCTATGGCACAAGAAGCTATCCCATTTGAACTTCAAGACCATGAATGAGCTGGTAAAGAAAGAGCTAGTTAGAGGCATTCCTATGGTGGAATTTACAAAGGATAGACTGTGTGATGCCTGCCAAAAAGGGAAGTAGATTAAAGCATCATTCAGGAAGAAACTTGATTCAGCAATTGAAGAGCCTCTACAACTGCTTCACATGGATTTGTTTGGACCAGTCAATATATTGTCAATCTCAAAGAAAAGATTTTGCCTAGTAATTGTAGATGATTTCTCAAAGTTCTCTTGGACCTATTTCCTAAAGTCCAAGGATGAAGCTAGTGAAATCATCATCAATCACATAAGGCAAGTTAACAATCATCCTGATTTCAAAGTTAGAAGAATCGGGAGTGATAATGGAACTGAGTTCAAGAACTATGTCATGAGAGCATTTTGTGAGGAAAATGGAATCTTGCATGAGTTTCTCAGCAGCAAGGACTCCACAACAGAATGGAGTAGTGGAAAGAAAGAATAGATCTCTTATTGAAGCTGCAAGGACAATGCTTGAAGAATCAAAACTACCAACATACTTCTGGGCTGAAGTTGTAAACACTGCATGCTACACTCAGAACATCTCTCTGATTAATCAAGCAAGATGCATGACACATTATCAATTGTTCAAGAACACGAAGCCAACTCTGTAATAACCCCAATTTTTGGAAAATTTTTGAAACCCTTATGAATAGTGTTTTTGCTGAATGAGAAAACTTTTCATGCCACACTATGTAGGGGTTCTGTTATTGATCTTCTGGGATATTATTAGTACTCTATGTGGTATATAAGTGTATGTAAAGATCGTCAGAATCCAATTTCCGAACACTTTGATTTTTCCCGAAAATCCACTAGATACGGAAAGAATTGAGAAAAAGGTAAAAGGATAAAAAGGATTTAAATTAAAGGATTATAAGAGAGGATCATAGAAGGAATACAATATATTGAGAAAGGTTAAGGGAACCTAAGTAATAAGATCCCGGGTATGATCCCTCAAACGATAAACGAAAATGAAAGTTAAGCGAACCGTATAACAGATCAGCGGTCATTAGGCAAACAATTAAAAGCTAATCAAAGGGATTAGTGGGGATGATGTCATCCAACCAATAGAAAGAGGACAAATGAGGGGTGATGACATCACAAAGTGATGTAGGCATGACATGGGAAGGAAGGAGGTGTGGTTGAATGAGAACCACACAAATTCAAGGGCAACAAGGTAATTGACTAAATCAAACAACAAAAACCAACCAACCAAAAGCAAAACAAGGCAAAACACAAAAATCTCTCTTCTTCTTCTTCATGCTCTCGGCCCATTCCTTAAAAAATGAAGATCCAAGCTCCACCACTTACTATTTAGCAAGGTAATTATCTAAGCTTCCCCATGGATAGTTACATACTTCCTATAAGTTTAAGCTTCTAATTCCAAGCCAATCTTTTTCTATAAATCATGGAAGAAGATGGTGAATAGTGTTTTTCAAGAAATAAAATTTGTGTTCTTGAAGTTTTGTTTAGATTAAGCTTGGATAAGGACTTTAAGGGTGATTCCAAGCCATTCTCTTGATTCTCCACTCTCCAAGGAAGGTATAAACTACAAACCCTAGCTTTAGTTTTGAGTAATTAGGAATGAATATGTTTGATATAGTATATGTGAAGCATGATGCTTGATTGTTTGAAGTTTGGTTGAGTTTTTAGAGATTAGTTGGTTTTGTGGTATTGTTGGAGTTGTTAATCTTGATAATTAGTTAAAGAACCTAAGTAAAGCTTTTAGTTCATGTGGGGAATAAGTATAAATGGTTAATGTGGATTTGTTGGGGCTGTTATGATGTGGTTTGGATGGGTGTTGGTTGTATGATTGATTTGGGGTTGAATTGTGGTTGGTTTTGAATGGTTTTAAATTGGGAAATCGCGTAAACATAGCCGTCGTAACGTCCGGTTTTCTTTAGACTGTTTCTGTGCATAACATTAGGACCCGAGAACCCCCTGCTAGATGTTGACCACTGCCATGTTTAGATAGCTCATGTTACGAGCTTCGTTTTGATATGTAGTTCGTTCGATTCCGATGCACGGTTTAGGAGAAACGACCGTTTCAAGTAACGGCGTTTCGCGAACGAAACTTTTCCCCTCGCCTTACTTTGAAACATAGGTTAAAGACCAAAAAGGGTTAATTAATGCATGAAACATTTAAGGTAAGTGTGTTAGGCAGTTGGTAAGACACTCGCGAAGGAATCGCCTTAAAACTCGTAAAGGTTAAATTATTAAAAATGGTGGAGCCGAGGGTACCCCGGGTGACTTAAGCAAATCAGTAAGCGCAAAACGAGCGTTAGAGTCTGAGTTGGATAGAGTATAGATTTACAAGTGACTTTGGTTTAATTCCAACTTACTTGTTGCTTATAGGTTACCAGACTCGTCCCGAGCCATTCGTAACCCCCAGTCGCTCAGGCAAGTTTTCTACCCGTTATACTGTTGTTGTGATGAATATATGTATATGCATTATCTTGCGATAGATGCATGTTGGTTAATTAGCAAATGTTGCGATATATTGAAGCATGCTGATATGGTATATATATGCATGCCTGTTTCCTATTCTTGATTTATATATCAGTTGGTTCAAATGCTTATTCGTTGCATAATACCTATGCTAGAGATAAGCGGTATTTGCGTATACCCTTAGTATAGGGACACAAAGGTGAAAACATTTTCTAAAACCGGGAGTCGAGGATCCCGAGTAGATTTTATATATATATATATATATTATATATATATATATGGTTATAGTTTTCAAAACTATTAATCGAATAAGGTTTATTCGATAACTTTATTTTATTAATGAATATTATCTTGAATATTCATTCGAGGGCTTATGACTCCTTTTATTTTATTAATTGAATATTATTTGAATATTCATTTGAGGATGTATGACTCCTTTATTTTATTTAGTGAATATTATTTATAATATTTATTTGAGGATCTATGACTCTGATTATTTGCTGAGGTATATTCTTTATTTTATTAAAGAATAAGGTGTCAATAATCAAACTTATTTTCTATTATTCAAGTAAAGATAGTACTTTCATATAAGTATATCTTTGGTTATTTAATACTCATTTCAAGTATAAGTTTTAATACTTCTACTTCAATTATTTTTATAAAGATTATTCTTTATGAGAATATTATTTAAATAATAATATTCAGTCATTTTCTAAATATTCTGGGGACTGATTTACTTCATTAAATCAGCATTACTCCAAACACTCTTTAAAGTGTTTTCGAGTCTTCAAAATGATTTTTAAAAGTTAGAGCGGATCCCAAAACTCATTTTTATATTTAAGATCTTCCTTTTAAAGGGGATTTAAATACTCGTTCAAAACCTGAGGGATCCGGCTCTATGGTGTATTTTATATTCGCAACAAGGTTGCTGTTTTGATAAATGAATTGATTACTTGCCCAATGTTCGGGAAGTAAGCCCATCTAATTGAGTCGGCATAAGCGACAGGCCGGGGTACGGTCTATCAAAGTGTAAGTGGCTGGGTGGCAGTCCATCAACGCGTGAGTGGCTGGGTAATGGTCTAGCGTGAGGTCCTAATGCGGCCAGGGTGATGACCGGTGAGGAATTCATTCATCTACAGTAGAAAAGGTTACTTATTGGTATCTTTGCCTGATCAGCAAGATATCTGGTTTATGCCAAAATTCTTTTCCTTCCAAATTCATTGGATATTGCAACTCTGTTCATACTTTACATGACAGAGGTTTTCAGGAAATGTATGGGAGATATATATGAATATATTTATATATCGGGACTTAATGAAATATCTCGTAACTTCATTATTTATAATGATATTCAAAGATTGAATCTATTCAAATCTTGTCTTGTAGTCTCATCTATGTGATGAACCTTTGAAACTGATTATAACTTGAACGGGGGTAGTTCAAGTAGTATTTGGGAAAGATATAAGTATTTTGGGGTATCTTGTAACTTCATCTTTTAAACTTATATCTAGTAAATGATTATCTTATGTATGTCAAAGATTTTCATAAAGACGTTGAGACAAGGTTAGATATATGAGATCACCTGGCAACGATAGTTTTATACTGTTATAAACTGGTACTCTGTGTATATTATGCATGGAAGAGGACTTCCCATATTTTGAAAAGTATATATGTATATATATATACTGAATATTTTGCGACTTCATCGCATTAAGATATCAACTTGGTTCATTTCTTTTGACCAAGACTTTCATGAGTACTATGAGAAGGCTCATATATTGTTAATCATTATACATATTATTTTGGTGGGCTTGCTGCTCACCCTTGCTTTATTTCTTCATCACACAACAACAGTTAGGAAAGATGGCCAGACTCCAGCAGACCCAGCGCAAGCGCGTGGGAAGCGTCCCGCGTCTTCCCGTTGATGTTGTAGCTGCTATAGCTGCAGATGTAGATCTATTGTAGATCAAACCATCTACTTTTGAGAATCAATTATGTATAATTATAACTTGTGGCAGATAATGGCAATTAACTGTAAATTTATCAAGTAATCATTTTGGGTTGTAATAACTTTTAAATTGTGGATTCAAAGACTTGTACTTATTTAAATTTCATCTCTGAGACTATAACGGGTTGTGGTGTGTGTTAGTGTGGGGTCACAGCATAAGGTTATTTATTATTAATTAAGTGAAGTGATATTGTGGAAAGAAAGACCGTGACGACCCGGATCCCCGACCCCGTATCTGGGGTGTTACAGAAATGGTATCACAGCTAAGCGTTATAAACCTCAGAGATGATGGGACGTTAAGATAATAAGTTCACAAAGATAATAAGAACTCTTGCCAAGTTCATAGTCGGGCTACCTAACGTAGTACTGACAGTTAAAACCCTTATGGGAACCCTTATAAATATCGTGATAGGAGCGTAGTTCGTTATCGTATATGGTAGCGGAACTCCGAACCCTGAGGTTGAGGAGCAACAGCGTGATGATGTTTTATTACTAATTGGAGATCGGATTGTGGATCCGATAGAGTGTCCTAATGCAGGACCGGATGATGTTGATATTGAGGATGTAGCGGTTGAGGATGTTGTCCTAGAAGGGATAGTTGTTGAGGAGGATCCCATGGAGGATCCTGACAAGATTGGATAAAGGACCACTGATGAATTGATGACCATGGTTAGGTCGACTACCAGAGGTAGGATTGGCCGGTCACTACCGGAGGTTCGTTCAAGTTTGTAAAGATAGTAGCCCCTTTAACGCGGCTTACTCGTAAGACTGAGAAGTTCGAATGGACAGAGAAATGCGAGAACAGCTTTCAAGAACTGAAGCAGAGGTTGGTGATGGCCCCTATGCTGGCGTTGCCGGATGGAAAAGGAGATTTTGTGAAGTGTAGTGACGCTTCGCACAAGGGCTTAGGGTGCGTGCTTATGCAGCACGGTAAGGTAATCGCGTACATGTCAAGACAATTAAGGTAATATGAAATTCGATATCCCCGCCCATGAGCTTAGGCTCGTGGCAATAGTTTTGCCCTAAAGGTTTGAGGCACTACTTGTATGGAGAGAAGTATGAGATTCACAAACCATAAGTACTCTAGTACATTTTCCCGTAGAGAGAGCTCAACATACGTCGGAGGAGGCGGTTAGAGCTAATCAAGAATTATGATTGGGAGATTCTGTATCATTCGGGGAAAGCTAATGTGGTGCCTGATGCCCTTAGTAAAAAGGAGAGACTCAAGATGATAATGTCTTTGGGAGAATTGATAAGAGATTTTGAGAAAATGGAAATAGTAGTGAAGGTAACCGGAGCCGGTACCGAAAAGCTGTTTAAGATTGCAATAGAGACCGAATTATTGGAAAAGAGCATATTGTGCCAGAAAAAGGTGATGAATGAAGGCAGAAAGCCAACAATTAGATAAAAGATTAATACCGAGAAAGATGATAAGGGAATAATGAGGTATTCCTATAGAATTTGGGTTCCAAAAGTTCAAGAGCTTAAGGATGAGAACGTAGATGAGAGCCATAGTTTGAGGAATAGGATTTAGGGCAAACCCAGAATGTGATAGTCAGGGAGGTTGCCATCAAGAAAGAAAGAACCCGGAATATAATAAAGTGGAAAATGAAGATTTTAAATTAAAAGATGACTCCAATTATGGGGAGTAGGAAGAAATATTTAGACTAAGAAAGCAAAAGTCGAGCGAGATAAGGAGACCCGAGACGGTACTTCTATACGGAAATTCATGAACCTGTCTAGACAGAACTTATATTTTATTCCCAACCACCACCTTGAGGAAACAATGTGGTGTGAAATTCTTTCATGACCTTTAAATCGCTAAGCTCTCAGAGTTCCAAGGAACAGGCTGACCCAGCCGAGGCAAGAGCCTGGCTAAAGGAAATATAGGAATCATTTAAGATTCAAAATGATTGATGAACCACAAAAGACTGTTTTTGTCACTTACCCTCCTAAGAGAGAGACCACCCGCTGGTGAAAGACCAAGAAAGGCACGGAGCTAGAGGTTAGAATAAACTGATTTAAGTTCAGTCAATTGTTTTCGGGAAAGTAATTCCCAAAGATAAGGAGATATTGTAAAAGCTTTAGAGCCAGAACAAAGGCAGACGAGTATGATGAATTATGAATCTAAGATGTAAAAGTTGTCAAGATTCGTTCTGAGGACACGAATCCAGAATGACGGGATGTTTGAAATCAATGCTTATGTTGTGTTGGTTCATGAAATAATGATAAGAGAAAGGAAAATAAAAAGAAACTGAAGTGGAAAGGAATATAAAGGCAATAGAGTATGAGGAATGATAAGGGAGTCGGGTATGAGGAAACCCTAAAGACTCGTAGCAATAGAAATAGAAAAGTATGTAATCGTCAGGATGAGGGTGATTCACCATGAGTTAAAGTTGATGATTGAAGGAATAAGAGATACACATATTTTATCCCCTGTAAGTTGGTGGGATTCAAGGAAACCTTTAAATAGTTAGAAGGATAAATAATAAGACGCGGATAGACTAAGGAGACAAGAAAGTAAGAAAGTAGGAAAATTGGATGAAGGAAGTGACCTTCAATAATGTGAAGTGTAAGACCGGTGGCTTGATACCCGGAAAGGGAGACGCCAGGTATGAAAGATATCCCAACATTGAGATGACTGTTGAGATAAACAACAAAAGTAAATAAGGAATTATTAAGAAGAAGTTCACGTTGAACACGACCAATATCTTCCAGAACATCCTTGTTATCGTTACCAAATTAGGCAAGAAAAGCGGATAACCGTTGTTATCTTTTGGAGGCCATATTGATTGACCTCATTTTGAATGCAGATGTTATTGTGAAATTCGGCATATACTATCGAGGTGGGAATGATTGAATAGGACACCCTTATCAGGGATATATGACTTGGTTTATCCATAGAAGGATGCAGGTACCTTTTAAAGGTGGAATTAAGGATAGAACATTGGTAACTTAAAATGAATCCTAGGGGACTGCATAAAGGTTGGCATGTCACCCTTAATAGGGACATTATGAGTTTTGACAGTATGATTGGGAAAGGGTTAAGGTAACAACAACCTTTAAGAATCAGTGGAGAAATTTTTCAGAAGAATATAGACAATGGTTCTAGTATTAGTAAATGGTATTGTGATATGCCCTGTATCTAGGGAATACAGGAGGAACGATTGAAGGATAACCTTAGAGGTTTTACAAGGAGAAAGGTAATATTCAAAATTCTCAAGAATAGAAATGTTTATAAAGGAAATATGACGTAATTATAATGTTGCCAAGTGAGGCACGTGTTAAACCACGAGAAAGTATGAATTGAACCAGTAAAGGTCGAAATTGTTCAGGGCAATTAGGACCTAAGATAAAAGATGTTCTAAGTATGATTAAGAGTCAGTCGTGACAGTGATTAACCTCTAAAGATTGAGGCAATAACTTATGGAAAAATGGTGATTTTTTTTTATTTTATTCATCAGATATTAAAGAAAAGCATTTTCACATAAGCTGTAATTGAAATAAGGTAGAAAATTTATTTGGAGGTGGTTAAAATGACATTGACTGTAAGGAAATTTTACTATCAGGAAAGGCCAAAGAGGTGGCCGACACTTTAAAGGTAAAAGGATAATTATAGGCGCGTGTGCCAAAAGAATGCAGTGATGATGGTTAAAACTATGAAGGTTGTATTATGGTTTGGAAGATTGACATTCCTTCGGATGACTGTGCAATACCCAACCGTAATAGTAGTTGGTAAAGGTTTAATTCGTGTAATCGCCATGAATGGGCTATCTATCTTAGAAGGTCCTATCTTGAGATAAGCCAGGACCATGTTTCAAAAAGGACTAGACGAACCTTTGAGTTAAGTCTTCTATTTAAGGCATATGATTAAGAATGGTATTAACCTGCTATCGTTCCTTTGAGCAAAACTCTTCTGCAATTTTATCTGCTTCATGTCATGTATGTATGTCAGAATCAGGAGTGTACTCCATGAATCATGAATGGTGATTATGTTACCTCCTTAGAAGGATTTGATACGACATGTATGGACTCTGTATGGTTAGATATTAAGACTTCATGGAAAATGAATGACTACAGTAGGTCAGTGGTGGACCATAGTAAGGCAGCTATGATTCTGTGAGTATTGAGCTAAATACAACCGTGAGAGTTGTATTGGAATGGGTGTTGAGATTGAGTACCACTAATCGGGTCGTGGTAGTGTATAAGTTATCATTGATAGACTAATTAAGTAGAGTATCTACCTAGTGAATTATTATTCTTTCTTATCAATAGAGAGTCGTATTATTATACGAGGAAGGTTGCGGTGCAAGCATAGAATTCTAGTAACGATGATGTATAGAATGAGATCCCAGATTCGATTTTCGATGTCGAGAGTGTTTCAAAGGTGATTGTGTATAAGCTCGAAGAAGAGTGTGGGTCCATAGAATGATGGACGGGATAGCGAAAATACTTAAGCATGTGAAATGCGATGCTATAATACTTGATGCTGATATAAATACGTATATGTTTTGTTCTCCTGTGACAAACCTCTATAGTTCAGAGGTAGGTTTCAAGCCAGATATTTTGTGGTAGTATATTTTTTTCATATATACAATTCTCTTCAATTCGTTCTTTTCTCTTCTTTTCATTTCATGTAAACTGAGAAGAAAAACCCTTCCAGAAGGGGAGGTATTGCCGAATGACTATCTATCTGTGTGATAGAAGCCTAGTAGGATACCATCTATTGTTTAATTGCTTGTCAAGTACTAAAGGCTGGCCACCTTCTATACTAACTATGCGATATAACAAGTGTTCATGATCATAGTGATCTCTCAATAAATTCTTTTACTTCTATATGAAGGATTAAGCTTTCGAAGATAGAAGCAGCTGAAAAAGGATAATAAAATTGTGATAGTATTCGGGATGGAAACACATTCGTGATACTAAGGTTGACGTGGTTATTAAAAGGTTATAGAACGCTAACGAGCAAAAGTATAACCAGTATAATATTACGAACTGGAAAAGAATGGGTATTGAGAAGCAAAAGCTATAATGATTAGAAGCTATGATGAGATTCTGTGTAATAGACTTGAAAGAATTTGGAATGATCACTTAACGCGGATTAAGTTATCTTACGACAATAGATCATATGTCAGTATTGAGGTATCGCCTTATGAGATCCTTAAGGGAAGACAATGTCGATCTCCCTTATGTTAGGATGAAGTTGTAGAGCGCAAGATGCTCGGACCCGCAGTAGTCCAAAGGACCAGGGATATAATAGATCTAATCAGAGGACGGCTGGTAGTAGCCCAAGATGGACATGATAAGTATGTTGATTTGACACGAAAGGATAAAGAGTACGAAATAGGGGACCTAGTAATGTTATAGGTATCCCTTGGAAAGGATTGATGAGGTTCGGAAAGAAAGGAAAGCTAAGTCTACAATTTGTTGGACCCTCGGATATATTAAGACGTTTGGGAAGTTAGCATATGAGCTAGCCCTACCCCCGATCATGTAGCAAGTCATAACGTGTTTCACGTATCAATGTTAAGAAAGTGTAATTCGGATGCCAGATAAATAGGGGCATAGGAGCGCATAGGCATGCAACCAGACGTAACCTATATGGAGCAACCAGGAAGGGTATAGATTAAGAAGGAACGAGTGCTTAAGAGAAGGGTTATCAAACTAGTAAGAGTTTGATGGTAGAACCACAATGTGGGAAAATTTACTTGAAAGTTAGAAAGTGTAATGCTAAGAAAGTATCCCTATTCATTTTCTATCTGATTCCGGGACGGAATCCTTTTAAGGAGGGGAGACTGTAATAACCCCAATTTTTGGAAAATTTTTGAAACCCTTATGAATAGTGTTTTTGCTGAATGAGAAAACTTTTCATGCCACACTATGTAGGGGTTATGTTATTGATCTTCTGGGATATTATTAGTACTCTATGTGGTATATAAGTGTATGTAAAGATCGTCAGAATCCAATTTCCGAACACTTTGATTTTTCCCGAAAATCCACTAGATACGGAAAGAATTGAGAAAAAGGTAACAGGATAAAAAGGATTTAAATTAAAGGATTATAAGAGAGGATCATAGAAGGAATACAATATATTGAGAAAGGTTAAGGGAACCTAAGTAATAAGATCCCGGGTATGATCCCTCAAACGATAAACGAAAACGAAAGTTAAGCGAACCGTATAACAGATCAGCGGTCATTAGGCAAACAATTAAAAGCTAATCAAAGGGATTAGTGGGGATGATGTCATCCAACCAATAGAAAGAGGACAAAGGAGGGGTGATGACATCACAAAGTGATGTAGGCATGACATGGGAAGGAAGGAGGTGTGGTTGAATGAGAACCACACAAATTCAAGGGCAACAAGGTAATTGACTAAATCAAACAACAAAAACCAACCAACCAAAAGCAAAACAAGGCAAAACACAAAAATCTCTCTTCTTCTTCTTCATGCTCTCGGCCCATTCCTTAAAAAATGAAGATCCAAGCTCCACCACTTACTATTTAGCAAGGTAATTATCTAAGCTTCCCCATGGATAGTTACATACTTCCTATAAGTTTAAGCTTCTAATTCCAAGCCAATCTTTTTCTATAAATCATGGAAGAAGATGGTGAATAGTGTTTTTCAAGAAATAAAATTTGTGTTCTTGAAGTTTTGTTTAGATTAAGCTTGGATAAGGACTTTAAGGGTGATTCCAAGCCATTCTCTTGATTCTCCACTCTCCAAGGAAGGTATAAACTACAAACCCTAGCTTTAGTTTTGAGTAATTAGGAATGAATATGTTTGATATAGTATATGTGAAGCATGATGCTTGATTGTTTGAAGTTTGGTTGAGTTTTTAGAGATTAGTTGGTTTTGTGGTATTGTTGGAGTTGTTAATCTTGATAATTAGTTAAAGAACCTAAGTAAAACTTTTAGTTCATGTGGGGAATAAGTATAAATGGTTAATGTGGATTTGTTGGGGCTGTTATGATGTGGTTTGGATGGGTGTTGGTTGTATGATTGATTTGGGGTTGAATTGTGGTTGGTTTTGAATGGTTTTAAATTGGGAAATCGCGTAAACATAGCCGTCATAACGTCCGATTTTCTTTAGACTGTTTCTGTGCATAACATTAGGACCCGAGAACCCCCTGCTAGATGTTGACCACTGCCATGTTTAGATAGCTCATGTTACGAGCTTCGTTTTGATATGTAGTTCGTTCGATTCCGATGCACGGTTTAGGAGAAACGACCGTTTCAAGTAACGGCGTTTCGCGAACGAAACTTTTCCCCTCGCCTTACTTTGAAACATAGGTTAAAGACCAAAAAGGGTTAATTAATGCATGAAACATTTAAGGTAAGTGTGTTAGGCAGTTGGTAAGACACTCGCAAAGGAATCGCCTTAAAACTCGTAAAGGTTAAATTATTAAAAATGGTGGAGCCGAGGGTACCCGGGTGACTTAAGCAAATCAGTAAGCGCAAAACGAGCGTTAGAGTCTGAGTTGGTTAGAGTATAGATTTACAAGTGACTTTGGTTTAATTCCAACTTACTTGTTGCTTATAGGTTACCAGACTCGTCCCGAGCCATTCGTAACCCCCAGTCGCTCAGACAAGTTTTCTACCCGTTATACTGTTGTTGTGATGAATATATGTATATGCATTATCTTGCGATAGATGCATGTTGGTTAATTAGCAAATGTTGCGATATATTGAAGCATGCTGATATGGTATATATATGCATGCCTGTTTCCTATTCTTGATTTATATATCTGTTGGTTCAAATGCTTATTCGTTGCATAATACCTATGCTAGAGATAAGCGGTATTTGCGTATACCCTTAGTATAGGGACCCAAAGGTGAAAGGCATATGTCATAGCCTACTCGTTTATTCGAGTATTTAACTCAACTCAAATAAGAATGTAATAAGTAAATAGTGGATCAAGCATCAGAGAGATCTCGCAAAGTAACATCTGTCAAAGAATAAAGGAACATTGTTCATCTGCAGACTTGAAGATTCTCTGGAAGAAGTTCAAGAATTTGATCATGCCTCAGTGATATAAATCAAGATCGTGGATTTAATCAAGTGACAGAGATCTCGTCAAGGTATCATTTATTACAAGGATTCAATCATAACAACAAAGTCAAGACATGAAGAAACGTCACGAAAGTTAGTCACTCATGAACCAGACAGTACATCGAGTGTCAGCATTAAAGTGACGGAATTGATTCATAAGTCTCAGAGACTTTCAGAAGATTGTCAGAAGAATGGATGCTGCTCAGGGATAGTATTAATTCTCTATTAATTAATTAAGTCATATAATTTAATTAAGAGAATAAATTATATCTGCAAGGATTAATTTATTGATTAATTGAATTAAATTGATTAATTAATTTAGAATTAATAAATGAGGATTTTCAGAATGTTAATTGATTAAAATCTGTGATAATTCTAAAAAAGACAACTGATTGTACTAGTATGACAATCGGTATGACAATTGATAGTCATACCGAATGTCATGCTAATTCAGTTGATTGTATTGATAGAATTATTATTTAGATTAAAATCAATTATTAATTCAGTAAAACAATTTCATTTGAACTAATATGACAATCGGTATGACAATCAATAGTCATACCGAAAGTCTTGCTAGTTCATTTTAATTGTCTTGCTAGCTCTAATAGATTGTCTCACCGAAAGTCTTTCAAGCTAAAAAGGATTGTCATTCCAGTTCTTTTTCTCTCGGTTGGATTGTTAAATAGAAGCAGAAGCAGCAATTCAAAATATCAATCAATCAAACAGAACACAACATACAGAAGAACAAAAGAGAAAAAGAAGCAGAAAAATATTACATCTATTCTGCAACTTCAAGATCAATTTTCTAGATTGTAAAGTTAAATCCAATCAACTAGAAATACTTATCTTGTTCTTGTGATCTATCTAGCGGATTAAAATCCCTAGAACTTAATCTCAAATCGCTTTTAGCATTTGATCTTTTAATTACAAAAATAGAAAAAGTTCATGTCGAATTTATTCTAAATTTGTAATAATTGATTTGAGATTAATCCCTTGTAACCGATACCGTAGTTGTAACACCTTTCAAGTTTAATAAAAGTTTTATTTAACTTGAATTTTGTTTCACAATTTTATTCCGCATTTTATTTGACGAAACGGTATTGTTTGCATTCAACCCCCCCTTCTACAAACAAATTGGGACCTAACAATTGGTATCAGAGCCTTCTGATTAACGTACAAATCAAGATCCTAGACTTTTGTGTTTCTTTCACTTCTTGAATTTTTATTCACTCAAAAATTCATAATGACTACACAAAAAGTTGGAACCGTTAAAATTCCACTTTTCGATAAAGAAAATTATGTGATGTGGAAGAAGAAGATGCTACTGTTTTTACAGGTTGCTAATCCCAAATATTTGCAAGTGTTGAAGAAGGGTCCAAAAATTCCTATTGTTATTGAACCAGAGGTAATAGAGAATGATGTGGTGATCACCAAAGCGAGAACTTATGTGAAGGATCCTGAGGACTTCTCTCCTGCTGAAATAGAAGAAGCTTCCCTGGATGCTAGCCTTCAATTAATCTTAGTAGATTCCCTTAATCCCCTAATGAACAGACATGTGATGAATTGTAAAGATTCTAAACATATCTGGGAAACTATTGAGATTATTAATGAAGGCACAGAGGAAGTTAGGGAGAACAAACTAGAAATCCTAACCTCTGAGTATGAATACTTTAAATCCAATCCAGGAGAAGGAATCACTGAAGTGTTTGAGAGGTACAATGCATTGATCAACAACCTGAACATTAATGGTAAATACTATTCCATCAGGGAGGTCAATAAAAAGTTCCTTTTAACACTGCCAACTCATCTCGAACATAGAATCACTGCCATAAGAGAAGCAAGAGATCTGAGTGAGATTTCTTTGGAAAGGCTATATGGTGTGTTAAAGACTTATGAGTTGGAGCAGATTCAGCAGAAGGAAGTTTACGGGAAAGGAAGAGTGGTCAGCACGTCTACTGCTCTGGTAGCTGATGAACAACAACAACAACCACTATATCAACAACAATCTCAACAGTCAGATAGAATGGTACAGTCTTCCAAGGTTGAAGATAATGTGATAGTAGCAGAATTTGATTCTCCTACTACAAATCAATCAGGAGATGATTATTATTCCTTGGAAGAACTGGAGCAATTGGAGGATGAGTCAATGGCCCTGATTGTCAAGAGATTCTCAAATGTCAGATTCAAAAGGAATCCCAAGTTCAAGTACAAGTCCAACTACAACAGATTCCAGAAAGGTGGATCTTCATCCTCTAACACCAGCAGTGGTGGGTATAAAACAGGGATGGTTGATCGAAGCACCATTCGATGCTTCAACTGTAATGAGTTGGGACACTTTGCCACAGA